>NW_005842074.1:51476-65067 GCF_000455745.1 Alligator sinensis
AGATCCCCCAGTCTCAAGAGCTGCAGTCAGGGGGCAGAGGGGAGGGGCCAGCCCTGCTGTGGAGCAGAGAGTCCTGTCTAGCCAAGAAAGCATGCCAGCATGCTGGGGGTGTCTGGTTTATCTTAATCCAGCAAGGGGACTGGGACAGACATTGTATAAACCAGTTTGAGCCAAATCAGTTAAGTCTGATAAGAACAGATTGACTTTTATTAGTAGATGTTTAGGATTGTAAATCCAAGAAAAAAGATGACAAAGCCAATAGGGAAATACAGAGCGCCTGGGCGAGGGACTAACAATAGAAGGATGGGGTTTATTTTAAACCAGTTTCAGCCATTTTCAGACTGGTTTATACACACTGAATATCTGTTCTGTTACAGGTTTAAACCAGTTTCTGATCATTTAAACCAGTTTAAAAGGTGGGGGGACCCCAAAGGGATGTGTAGGTCCACTGTTAAATAGGAAAGCAAAGCAAAATAAGAGATGATTCATGGAATGATGTTTTGTATTAGTTTTGGGGAAAGAAAAAAAGACTGTGACTGAATACTTTTAAAGGTGTCAATTTTTAATAAGGAACTCAGCCTGCAGGCCAGGATTTGAAGAGAGAAGGATGAACTAAGGGATAAAACATGATATATGATATGAACTAAGGGAGAAAGTGTGAAGTCAGCAGGGCCTGATGACATTCAGCTTATTTCTTAAACAATCTAGAATGAAGACCTCTCTGAACTGTTAGTGATTTTACCTTTTGAGAACTTGTGAAGGAAGTCAGGCAAACTTGGTACTGATCTTTTAAAAAAAAAATTGGAAAGGATGGCCTATTGGATTATAGATCAAATATCCTTTGGGAGAGATCAAAGCCAGGCTACCAAAATGAATGATTAAACAACCAGTTTGTAAGTATCTGGAAGATAAGTGACAAGAAACATTCACCCTGGGTTGTCAAGAACTGATCATGTCAAACAACTCTAATTGTTGTCTTTGACAAGATAAGTAATATAGTAGATAAGGGGAAGGTAGTAGGTATGTTGAATGTTGACTTAAATAATGTTTTGGAAACTGTTCCACCTGACTTTCTCATGAGCAACCTCAGGAAAGGTGATGAAATATAGAGAGTATGTCTTATAATCTGTGGATGATACCAGGCTGGGGGGAAGTAATTTGCAAGCCATCTGGGGATCGGGGTCAGATTTCAAAATGATCTTGACAATGGGAGAGATGGTCTGAAATCAACAAGGGCAAAGTGGTACACTTAGATGACTTACAAAATCAGGAATATAGAGAAATTTTAACAGGCTAGGCAACAGTAGAGCAGAAAAAGATCTGGAGTCTATATTGGATCACAGATTAATGTGTGTGGTGCTGCCACTAAAACACAAGGCAAAGTTCAGTAGGGGATGTATTCATAGGAATTTTTTGTGTAAGATGCACTGATAATTCTGCTGTACATGCTTTTGGTGAGACTAACTAGAATACAATGTCTAATGTTAGCACCACATTTTAAAAAAGGTAAACTGGTGAGAGTTTACATGAGGGCTAAAAAATACAATAAGTTTAGAATCCAACCTGAAGAAGTTTGGAATCCAGCCTTCTTATCTGGAAAGGCTGAAGAAGTTTGTTTTTTCTCTAGGGAGGGTGGGAAGGAAGACCACAGAAGACTACTATTCAACATGTGAAAGGTTTTTAAAAAGGCCATGGTGTTCAGCTGTTTTCTGTAGATACTGGGAGGGGAAAAAAAGAAGAAATCAGTTAATTTTTTTCCCATCTTTGCTGCGAACTAAACTAGAAACACTGGAATGAGCTGCCATTACATAATGTGGACTCTGCTTCCTTGGTAGGTTTTAGATCAGGGCTGTCCAGCTGGTGGTCTGTGGACTGCATGCAGCCTGCAAGGGGTTAACATGTAGGTTTTGGGCTCTGGCTCCTGCCCTGACTGCAGTCACCAGGCTCCCCATCTTTCCTTCAAATCTCAGTCATTGCAATATCTTTTTCTCTGGCTACAACAAATATAATTTAATCATGCTTGTATCCATTCAGAATGTTGCTATACAGATCATTTTCTTAGCCTGTCACTGTGCCCCATTATTCCTCTCTCTGGGCATCTCTCCACTGGCCATCATCTTCTGTTTGCTTGTCAGAACTCTCTCTTGCAACTTGCATTTGATGCTAGTCTCTATATACTGGTTATAAGATTCTCTAATAAGTGCTTATGGGCATTTGTACATGAGCAATCCTTGTGTACATGTGACAAAATCACCATTTGGCTAGCATAATGGTGTCACCACGTGCATGAGGTTTTAGGTCAAACTGTCCTGGAGCATGGCAACTTAGACCAGCTCCGATGCATTTTAGTTTGATTGTGGCAAAATATCCCATTGTGGACAACAAAAAAAAAAAAATCTGTTTGTGTACGTCAACTCACCAAAGTACATGTTTTGAGCCCCCTTGCCCACCAGGTGCTACTACAACTCACTTGTACTTTCAGGTAATTTGCAGTGTAATTCGCAGGCTTTTTGTGTAATGAATGTTTTAGCATACCAGGTCTAGCTGCAAAGCCCCACGTGGATTAATCTTCTGCTGACTTCCTTTTTTAAAGTACACTAATTAAATGAAATAAATATTTTTAAAAAACCTTTTTGTGTTAGCCATCTCCAAATTCACTCTACTGACAGCTAGGGTATATTGGTATGTTAAAGATTGGGATGCTTGAACTATGCCAGGCACCCATCAGCACAGGAGCGCAGTTACATTCCTGAAAATCAGTACTTTCATTATGACAGTAATGAAAGTACTGAAATTACATGCATGTAAAATACCAATTAATAAAACTAAACAACTGTTGCTGACCTGCACATATCATATTGTGAGAGTTGTAATTTAGTGCCCCCTGCTGTAATTTAAGACAAAGAGGTAAGCAGGGTTGAAATGGTATGTGCGCTCCCTACCCTATTTAACATCAAATAGCACATGATGTAATTTGGAGATTTTTTTTACCTGTCACCTGTAACAGTGACAGCATAAATTGACACCCATCATGTCACTTTAAGGGAGACAGATTGAGACAATGTGGAAACCCCACCATCATGTGTACAAGGGCTCTATATGCTTTTCCTCCCATGCTGTTTTTTCATGGGTGGAAAGGGGTTCCCTGTAAGCACACACAAAGTTAATTCATTGTTGCTTATGTATGCTGTCCTTTGGAATTACCTACAGAAAGAAATGGAAATACTCGGGTGACTACGGTGCTGCTGCCACTGCCTGCTGTGCTGACTACACTGTCTCATTCTTTATTTCTCTGCCTATAACCATCTGTTGTGTTTTGGTTTTGTGCTTAGATGGTAAGCTTCTTGAGCAGGAACTTTCACCCCTCGCCCCATAAACACCATGGGATTGGGGCCTAGAATTGGGCTTTTTGGTGCTACTGCAATATTAAAGTGTATTGCTGGAATGCTGCTTGATAAAGTAAGAGCCAGCACAAAATGGGGTTGTGGCAAGTGTCCCACTGAGTATGCATCAAGGAATTTATGGAGTAGAATGAAAAGAAAAAAAAGAAGCCTGGACAAAAGAACAGAATAAGAGAGAAATCATACAAGTAGTTGCTGTAGCTATCGTGTGATGTCTTATAACAGAAGAGCAGGATCTGATGTTATATGCCATTCTTTTGTCCTGGCTTGGCTCTGATATTTATTATCAGCCACATACCTATAATCTATTAAGTGATATGGAATACAAACAAATTATTTGTACCCCTTGTTAGTTTCCAGAACATGGAGTCTCTCACTAAGGATTTGTGACTGCTGTGGACTACAATGTAACGTACTATGCCAAAGGGCAGGTTAAATGATTTGGGTGAGACTTGTTCTGCTATGCCTAGGCTGTCTCTGGCATCTGAGCTAGGTCTTTTAAAACAAACTGTGTATTGGATGCCCTTCAGACTGCCGTGCAAGACATACCCAAAGGTCCCTGAAGATGGAATGTGTACAGCAAACAATTAGGATCAGCAGCACACAAGTCGCACAAGAACAGTGCTTTCTAATGTGAAACTTATGCATGCAGCACATTGCCTGTACTTTTGGGCTTTGGTTATAGCAACAATGTTAACTCAGAATAGTAGCCATATGTCTAGCTTCCATAGCTGCAATTTGCTGTGATAGACACTTATTCCATATGCTTTAGGTCTCCATTCCTTTAAGGCTTTCCTGCTGCTTCACAAGCTCTGAAAGATTTGGCACTTGGCTTCAGCTTCGGCTGTATGTTACTGCTTGTTCTGTAAATGTTGGCAGGTATACAGTACATCAACATCTCTTTCATGCTTCTCTAAATACCATGTTTATGCCTTTAAATCATTGTTGTGATGGGAACAGCCATTCCCTCATTTCCTACTGCATCTAAGACACCTGTTTTACACTGAGTGCATATGTTATCCCATGTATTATACCACAGTTTTCAACACTTGGTTCAGTCATTTGCAGCATACAAAACTTGCATATACCATGGTGCATAAACATGATGACTTGTATACACAATCTCTCTCTAGCATACACATTTTGGCACAAGTTATTTTTTTCACTTGTGGAACAACTGGCAATTGTGCTACAATGTACATACATTTTTGTTTTAAGTGCATGCTGCTGAGGCACCAAGGCAGTCAGGTTGTAGCCTCTCTGAAAATGCTGGGCTCTTATTTTCTGTTCTGGCACTGAATTCCCTGGATATTTGAACAGCTCCTAACACTACACAGTTCCAAACTTGACTGAGGCCTTTGGGCATTAGCTGTAATACTAATAAAGTAGGATCAGGTGTTAAAGCAGTTTGACCATTATTGTTGCTGTGAGCATGATAAGGCACTTTGAGTCAATTATTTCTATTAAATAATTTTACAACTTCTTCACTGTTTAAAATGTCAAAACAGGGTTACAAAACCACCAATTTCTGAAAATGTGTATAAGGGGGTGAAAATTATACTGCCAGCTGGAAGGCCTAGTTCAAAATAGCAACAAAAAAATAAACCCCAGCAAACCCCCCCCCCCCCATTTACATGTTTTTGAAGGCATTATTGTAAAATAGGTATGATACTCTATTTTAAATCAAGTTTTGATTGTTGATATAGATTTTAGTACATGCTGATCTCATGAAGTTGTGTGTCTGTGGGGTGTGTGAGAGGGTGAATATATAATCAGTGATTTAAGTGGGAGGGCATAGTCTTGTCAGCATGCATTTCAAATAGGCATGCTACCCAAATGTCAGTCACCACTGAATTATGCAGGGCATTCCAAACTCAGGCTGGCCACTGTTACAGAAAAAAACATGGTTTTTTTTTTTAGCAATCTTTAACACACTTTGTGTGTTTCATTCTTCTGTGAGTTACTAGTTTTCTAAATGCAAACTTCAGAGGAAGCCATAAAATCATCTCACAATGACTCAAAGCATACAGGGGGGGGTGTGTGTGTGTGTGTGTGTGTGTTCTCCCCGCCCCCACTATCCTAAGTTCATAATGTGTTAAGTCCAAATCCTCCCAAAGGCATTTGAAATGAAACTTCAAAACCCACTGGGGTAAAATTCTTGCTTCCAGCCTCTGAAAGGACATGAAATATTGTATTTTTAAGTATGACAATTATATATAGAAAATGCTATGGCTGGCCTAGTGTTGAACTTTGCCCATTCTATCCTTTAGGCAGCAGTAGTTTTGAGGGAAGAAATATACATAGTAAATGTATTTGTATGTGTAAATCTGAGCAAAAGTGTATATACAATTTTCTGTGCATGGGTGGAAAAATGGAGACTGGGATGGAAGAAACAGTGAATATACTACAGGGGCGTGGAGATATTGTAGGGGAAGGGGGCTGTCAGGAGGGGCAATCTCTTTAGGTTAGCATTTGTTCAGGAGCTGACAAATGGCCAAAAGCCTCATATGTAACACTACTCGCATCTATCTGTTCATGGATGTAATTTAGTGTCCATACAATCTATCCATAAAAGTCCTAGCATTAGGCTTTCATACCCGTACAGAGATGGGCTGTCTCTACAGCAGAAGAATACTACCCTACCAGATCTCTTCAATTATAGGGCCTGCGCTTCAAACACCTATTTATGTCACGTAGAATAGTTTTCCTTCTGCCCCCCCCTTCCCCACTTCCCATTCCCACTTCCAAAACAATGGGGGGTGGGGGCAGAGACAGAATTTGGTATCACTCTGTTTCATGGTAGCTGGGTTATTTAAAAATACTTAAAATACCAGAGTAATTTATGTACAACTGTAAAACCAAACATAACATTGTGTTGAACATTTTGGAAACCTAGTTACAGTAGCTTGCCAGAAATTATTGCTACTGAAAAATGTCTTGAATATTGCCTATATGTGATTGAACCTGCTGGTTTATCATTAAGCTGTATGAAATGTTGATTTAAACATAGATGAATGTTTATGTTTAAGACACAAGCAAATGTATTGGTGGAATGAAAAATTCAATAAACATTTGTCTTAATATTGCTGCAAAAAAGATAATTAGTTTTAAATGTGTCAAGTTTCTTTTATTTATTTGTTTATTTATTTATTTATTTTATTTTTTGGGGCGGCCCTATCATTTCTTTGGATCTTCAGTGCAGGAGAAGCAAAAGCAAAGAGTTAGTAGTGCCAACAACTTAGCACTCCAGAACAAAAGGCCTCTGATGACACGTGTGATGTGCAGATGGACCGGTTTTAGCATGTATAATTAGGCAGAAGCAGGCTTGGTGTTTGCATTTCATCCACTCTATTAGATCTTCCAATTTAATTAAAAAAAAAAAAAAAAAGTGTGGGAGAGGCAGGCAGAAAAGCTCCATTTCTCTATTATGCTAGTATTAAAGTAACTATGGCTGAGCAGGGAGCACACAGCAAAGGCAATGTGTTGCAACCATGAAGATAACAGTTCAGAAGTGTCATCACCATGTAGTGGTAACATCACACTGAAGAAGAATGCTTTGGATTTCAAAAGCTTGTCTAGCTGTATCCCAACTATACAGTTAGTCCAATAAAAGATATCACACCAAAAAATCCTTACCTATCACCATGTATTGATAAACACAGCAGGGATTGGTCAACTCTTATTGAAAAAAGAGGCAAATAAGGTCCGTGCTTATGAAGTAGCCACAGCATGTCGATAGTGACACATGTAGCTGTTTTACATACCTATTTCTGTCTTCTCGGTCTGATGTTTCTGGTACTTGTTTGTCTACAATGACTTTGGATACAAGAAAAAAAGACAACCTCTCTGACGACTGGGTCGCTAAGATTACTGTGAAACACCTTTTACTTATCATTCCTCCTACCTTTAACATAGAATCCTAGGGGTGGAAGATACCTCAAGTGTCATGTAGTCTATATGCAAATGTAGAATGTGCTCTTTCTACATGTCATGACCCAAAGGGTATGATTTTGTGTGCGCTTCGGCACTGCAGAATTATTTCCCGCCACATGGAGCTTACTTTGCACGGTGCAATTCTCAGTTGCATAGAGAGAACCCCAGTGCAAAGGAGTTCTTGCCACCCGTATGTAAATTTGTTTCCCACTATTGGCTGTTTCTAAATTATTCCCACGTGGCGGCTAGCGATTGGCTTGCTAGCTGTATAAGAGGCTTGAGCAGTTTCCGCCCAAGTTGGAGGAGGAGGACTTCACATCCATCTCGTGAAGAACTCTAAGTGCGCTGTGGAGCCTAATAAACTCCGTGTGCGCCTTAGAGAAGGATATAGGGGCCTGATCAACCTCTAACCTCTCCCTGTTGCCGCCTGATCCCTCGACGTACCCTTCCCTGCGCGCTTTCGGTCGGTCCACGGAACCTAGCAAACTCCGTGTGTGTGTATTCAGAGCTCTGTCCAGGTTGTTTCAAGAGGCTCGAGTTTTCTGCGGGTCTTGTTCGAGTTTTGTTTTCATTTTGTAACTGCAACTCAAGAAAGTTTTCCTGCCTCCACCGCGACCACCTACGGTGTAAGTAAAATAATCTTCAATCAACCTCTACGCGTCAGTGCCTAATTCTAGTTCGCCGTGCCGACCTTTTCCCTGGCCCACGTGCCCGGGCTGCTGGCCACAGCCCCTTGGCCCCGACACTACATAATTCCAAAAAGAGGCTTATTCAGCCTCTTCTTGATGCTCCTTTTCCCCCCCCCCCCGCCTTCTCTAAAATATTTTTCTTTCAACTAAATGTACCTGGTTCTCTCAATCTTTTCTCGTATAGCTTGCCTTCTGCTTCCTTTATCGTTTTTGTTGCTCTCAATTTGGATCTTCTTACTTTTTCTTTAATTCTTCTTAAAGAGTGATGCGCAGAACTGGACATAGGCCTAATCAGCACTGAGTAGAGTGGTACTTTCACCTTCTATGTCTTGAACATGGTACTTTGTTAATGCAGCCTAAAATTTCCTTTATCTTTTTTGTGACATCATTATATTGCTCTCTCATGTTGTTGATCCACAAAAAAACCCACGGTCTTCTGGACAATGCTATTTCCATGTCAGTTAATATCCCATTCTGTATGTGCTAGTTTTTGTCTTTTTTCCATATGTGTAGAACTTTGCATTTACATTTACCTTTGAATTTCACTTTAATTTCTATAGCCAAGTTCTCTAATTTATCAAGATCCTTTATGAAGATTCAGTAAAAAAAAAAAAAAAAATTATCCTTCTGTTACTATGGCAAAACAACCATGCTCCTGGTCTTGTGGGTTCACTCATCATCTTCATATCTTCTGACACTCTGAAATGTTTACAGCAGACTAGATTTGTGGGAGATAAGAGGGCATCAATAGAGAGATTTTTTTGTCTGTTTAGATAGTTTACAGTGTAAAACAATTTAAAAAGGATACCAAGATTGAGTGATGCAATAAGGAAGTGAAGTAATTTAAAATTAGGGGCTAGATATAATGGAAATTTGGCAGAAGAGAAAAGTAAAGTCCAAATGTTAGAGTTGAAGGAGGCTGTGATTAATCTGTCATGGCTGTGGTTGTATGCACCCTGCCAAATAGCTATATTGACCACTGAACTTGCAAGGGGTGAGATGACAACTAGGACCAATCCTATTTTCTCCAGAGTCCCTTGATTTCAAGAGTTTAGGCCATTCTGGTTGTCTACCTTGCCTAGCCTAAGGTAGGAAGATCTGTCTCACACTACAATCTAGTTTATACACGGGAAATCTTACTCTGACTTTTCTCCCATCACAACTTCCTAAGTGAACCAATAGCTGCAAAGCATGCTACAGCTATATGTTTTTAGAGGGTTTTAAGACCTTCTGAAAAGGCTAGTTATCACTGTTCACACCCTTGTGGAAAGAATCAAAATATGTGTCACTGAGTTGAGAGGGAGAGTAGCCCTGGCTATGAATGAAGTCTATAATAGATTTTATCTGAGGTGGGGAGAAAATTCTTGGCCCAGACCTGAAATAACTCCATCTTAAAGCTTGGATAGCTGAGTGTAAGGCAATTCTGCCTTTAATTGGTTTGTGATATCATGGCCAGTAGCAGGAAAACTTTGGAGAAAGTAGATGAGATCCCTTTCTGAGTGTAGTACAAGATCTCTAGTACCAGAAGAGAAATTCATGCCTGTCATCTTAGACTACTTTCTGAACCACAAAGAGAGCATTTTATCCCTAAGTTTCCTTAAGATGCAGCTAACAGAAATTCTGGCCTTAACCTTTCTTCCCTCTCCAATCCTCATAGGCTGTGAGATGCTGTTTCTCATTCAGCTAAAATTCTTGAAAAGTCTGAATGAGGTATTTTTTACAAATATGAGGTCTGGGTCTACAGTATAAACTCAGTCTGGTCTTTCCAGCACTCATAGGATTGCCATTCATGTCAATGTCATTGTGTTCATGATATTTGTCAATGACTGCTTTCTTGATCATCACCTCAGTGAGCAGGCTGGGGAAGATCTGAGAAATAATAGCAGAATTCCACCCTATAGAGCCTTTCTTCTGGATGAAGTATCTTTTAAAGACAAACTGAAAATACATGTTTGGTAATTAGGTACAGAATTTAACCTGAACCCTGAAATTCATCTTTTAATATTCCCCTTCCCCTCCCCCCCCAAACAAACAAAACCCTCCTGCATCCAAGATGGAGACCTTGCTTCATGCCTGGTTATGAAATGTGCCATGGACAAAATAGTTCTTCTCAGGTTTTTGAGAGTTGAGAGGATAAAGGGCATAACTTTCTCTGTCTGGGCTAGGGGCAGAAGTTGCACACAAACCAGTTTAAGTAATCACAAACTGGTTAAAGCCTATAGCAGAACAGAAATTCAGTGCACATAAACTGGTTTAAAAAAGGCCTAACCTGGTTTAAGATCAACCTGAATGGAGTTAACTTATTTAGGTTAAACCGGTTTATGGAACTTCTGTCCCAGATCCCCTCCTGGCTCAAGTTACCTCACAGTCCCAGCCTCCCAGGATGCTTTGCAACCCTGGGATGGCCTGTCTGCTCCAGCCCTGCCCCCAGCTGTCACAGAGCTGAGGCAGTAAAGCCTTTGCTCACTATCCTATTTCTTGCCTGTACCTGCCAACGTGATAGGAGAGGGGCAGGGGAATAGACCCCCACATAACCCTAGCCTGGGCCTGCACAGCACAAGCAGAGGTGGGGGCTTTTCATCCCTCCACAACTGATAAGCCAGGCTGGGATTGCCCCATCCCTGCCCCCTTGCCAGCTGCCTGCCTTGCTGAAGGGGCTGTGGGGGCTTCTCCTATGCCTGCTTCCCCCCCCCCCCAAGTGTTATGCAGACTCTGGCTGGGGGGCTGGTATGAGGCCAGGGGGTATATTCCCCCTGTCCCCTGCCTCTCAAAGAGGTGGGTGGGAGTGTATGGAGCTGGAAAGAGATTCTGTTGACTCTCCCCCTCCCTGTGGCTGACGGGGGCTTGTGTTCAGCAGCCAGTCGGGTGTGAGCTGGTGACCTGCTGGGTTCAGTAGCTTTTGGCAGTGTCTGGCATGAGGAATGGTGTGCATGAGTGCCCCCAGTCCCCTGGCATGGGCCAGTTCAGGCTCCTGCCAGTCTTGGCCTCTCAAACACTGAATGTCTGTTCAGTTTGTTATCAGCAGGGATCCGGGTTTTCTATTTCCCATGGAAAAACAGAGAAAACCACAGATTTTCCAACTTTATCAGAGAAAAAATGGATTTTCCCTTTTGACAGAGATACCTGTGGATTTTCCCCTTTTGCAAAGAGCTGTGCAGGGGGCAGAGCTCCAGCCTGCAAGAGCTGATTGCAGAAAGGACAAGAAACCCCAAACCCTGCCTGTAGTGGGAGGGAGACGGGGAAAGGGCAGGGCCTGAGGCTCTGTCACCGAAGGCTTGGCTCTGGCTCATTGTTGGTTCCTGGAGCTTAAGGTAAGTGGAGTTTGCAGGGGGCTGGGGGGTTGCGGGTCATGGCTGGGGGGCACTGCATGGCAGGGGGGGGGGGCGGCCCGGGGCGGGGGAGGAGGCAACTCCCATGGGGAGCTGTCTGGGGGCTGAGGGAGTGGGGAAGTGTTGGGGGGAGCCGCACATGGAGTGTCCACCTGGCTGGTGGTGTGTGGACTGGGAGCAGTGCACTGTCAGCCCTTCAGGGAAGCCACAGGGAAGCATGGAGCTTCCTGTATCCCCTTGGAGTTCTGTGCATGTATTCACAGAACATCATGCAGCTTCTGAAGCTTCCAGATCAGATAATGCTTTTAGCAAGGTAGTACTTCTCTAGTCTTTTGAGACTCTGAGATCCACACTCCCAAAAAAGTAGCCCCTACTTGGCGATATCTCACTGGGAAATGTGGATATAGCCATCCATTCAAAGGAGAAATATAAATGCCTTGCCAATAGCTGGAGTTCTTGGGAGATGTGCGGTCCATGTGAATGTTCCATATACTCCCTCTCCATTCCCTCTTCCTCCACATTTGACATATAGATTCCATAGTCGAGAAGAAACTGAAGTGCAGTATGTGTGTTCCACTCTTTTTGCAAAACGCATGGAATGATAAATGCCAAAATGATAAGCCCCTGGCCAAAAAAAAAAATATCTCACAGTGTAACACCTAAAATGCATGTACCTGCAAGGGTGGTGTGTATATGGACAACACATTCTGAAGGTAAGTGACTTTCTTCCTTTGATACTGGTGCATCAGAATTTTAAACTGAGATCAATCAACCATGCCAATACATCAGGAGATTTTTCTCAAGCATAGATTGAATTATAGTAGTAATTGGAATGGAAAGAATTGCACAAACGAATGTGCAAGGATGTTTAGCCCAGGAGTTTTATTTAGTTCTCCAAACAGCTCTAGTTTGAGATTTGTGTGGTTAGTATTAAAATTTAGTTCACCTTAGAATTCTCTTTTCTTGAAGTACTCTATTTTTGAACTTCATAAAGTATCCAAGATTTAATCTTTTTGACAAATTATTTTTTTCTTGTACTACATCAGTAAACTAATAATCAGTATCAGATTTAGCTGACAAAGGAAAGTGTGTTTTCCCCTCCCCCCACTAAAACTGAGTTAAACCCAAAATAATGTGTTGCTTGCTACTGTTAATACACCATTCCCTTGAACATTCCACCATTTAAATGTGTTTGTCTTATGTAATAATATATATAGGCAGCCTCAGGGAGCTGCTGAATGATTTCACTCCAATATAGATACTATATTGTTGTAGTAACCTGTCATTTTTAAAGAAATATTGGTCAAGCTTAATTATTGTTTTGGTTTTTTTTAAAGAATAGAATTTATATTGCACAGCTTTGAAAGCCTCTACCTTTACCCTGCTTTCAGACAATGAGTTGGATTCCCTGTGTCCATAGAGACTTACTAGCAGACGGTCTACTTCAATGAAGCTAGGACAGGGAGGCATCTGTTTTCATAAGTGGCTTTATCCAGGTATTGAACCTTATGTATACTGTGGCAGTGCACTGTGTGTGCCTGCCACTTTAAGGGCCTGGAGCTGGCAGCCTCCAGGTGCCTGATGAGGGCAGCCATTTTGAGACATGGGCTGCCTATATAAACAGGGCAGTTCGGCTGTAGGGGGGAAGGTAGCAAAATTGCCTGGCTGTAGGGCTGCTGTGAATGACCCGGAGGTAAGGGGGAGCTGCAAAGGGTTGGCAGGAGGCTCCTGGTCCTGGGCATGACCTGAAACTGCACCCTGCCGGGAGTGGGTGGCCTGGTGGGGCTCTCAGTAGCGCGGGAGCCCCCAGGAAATGCCAGGCCAGTTATCACCCTGGTGAAAGGCAGGTCGGGGCACCTTAACCCCTAGCTCCCACCACCACCGGGTGGGTTATCCTTGTGTTTGTTGGGGGGCCCAGAGGGCCAGTGTTGCGAGGGGCCCAGAGAGGGTGGACCCTGAGAGCGTGATTGAGTACAGGGCGTGGTACTGCGGTTGCCCCTAGGAGAAAGGGAGTAGTGGCACGGTGAGGCCCGAGGATGTGAGTGAGGGGCTAGAGAGACCCAGCCCGAAGAGAGAGTACCCTCGACTGGCCCAAGCTGGGGCCAGGACTAGGAGAGTCAAAAGGGCCGGGGGCCCACCGCGAGGGACGCCCAAGAGCCGGGGGCCTGGGGTCCCGACTGGCCTGGAGGTGGGCCCGGGCTGGTAGACGGAAGCTCCGGGCGTACCACACCCCAGAGGG
>NW_005842074.1:65088-82326 GCF_000455745.1 Alligator sinensis
GATGCCATCTGCGAGGCTTGGGCTGTGGTATTAGGGGAGGTCTGAGCTGCAGAGCGCCCCCTGGCATCAGGGCATTACAATGGGCAGCCTCCCACTTAATTAACATCTTAATTGAACTTATTATCATCAAAGGCATGGCGGGCAAGATAGGCGGGCGGTTGCCCAGAGACAGGTGGGCGGGCCGTGGAGTTCGGCCCCAAGATGGCCCCCTGTCACATATACGATAACCATCTTTTTGACTGATACACTGGGGCTTAACCTGGAGGTCTCCTTGGCAAAAAGAATGTATTGCTACAACTTGAGCTAAAGAAGAAAGACTTGATAAATTGGTACTTGAACAACTTGTAGCCCACGTGGAAGGACAAAGACAGGCTCTTGTAAGAATGCCCATAATTTAAGAGGAAATACAGTGGCTTATTTCAATAGTAGTTAGGATGTGCAAGTACCTCTACTCTGATTTTTGTTGTTGTTTTTGTTTTTGCTTATTCAAATTCCCTAGCTACATACCTACAAAAAGCATAGCTTCCTCAGGGTCTTATTACTTCCAGGTGAACAGTTAAAAATGTGTCAGTAATATATTTATGCATTTCCATAAAACAACCTGATGGTGCTTCCTGTTTAACAATCTCATGGACTAACATTGTTCCCTTCAGAATTCAAGTTTTAACCCTTTGAAAAGAGAGAATTATTTAAATACTACTACTACTACACTACTCTGTATTTGGCTTTATCTGCAAAAATTATTTGGGAATCTCATAGTTTAGAACTAGATGGTTGGGTGTAAAGTTTGAATTGGGGGCTATTTCTGCTTATTCTCACCAGGGCTACATTCATTGTAGTGAAAAAAGAAGCAGCCCCCCACTTGTATGTAACAGAGCTCGTTTTCTGCCAGGGAATGGAAGACAGCAAAAAGCCAAAGGGGAAGATTCTTGTGGATCAAAGTCTGTGATTTTTTTTTTTTTTTTTTTTTTTTAAATATCTCAAATGTTATGTTCTTAACCTGAAAGTAATTTAAATGGCCTAATTTGCTTTGTGAATTGTGTATGCTAAAAATTGAGCCAACTCTAAAACTTTCTTGCTTAGTGCCCAAGCAGTGAAGCTTTTTTGAAAATCTTGGGGTGGAAATATGCCTTGATAACCTAATTTACTTGAAGTATTTAGAAGCTACAGTGATGGGAACACTTTTGATAATAAACAATCGAACCCAAAGAGAGGGAGAAGTGGGCAAACCCCTCAAGTCATTTTTTATGACTAAAATATTAAATATAATATTGAAATGACTTTTGCTGGGTTTGTGTCCCTTTAGGTTTTTTCCCATCATTTGCTGTGATTTTGGCAAAAATTGTGGATTATAAAAGACTATTCACAAAAATTGAATCTGAAATGTGTATATGAATACTATAGTGCCCTTGTACCTGTCACACCCTCTCCCATCAAATCATTTTTAGTGACGTTGCTCTTCATGCCCTCAAATCCTCAGTGCCTTCTTCCTCCACTTGTGTTTTCCCATGACCCTTTTGGCTTCTCTCCTACCCCTGGACTGCATGACTTGTCTCCTTGCTTACGTCATTGTAGCCTCTTCTTCTGCTACCTGGCCCTTAATGTGACAGATTTATAAATATGCTTAGATGTTACTGTGTTAACATTTTCAAAATTGGTAAATTGAACGAAGTGTAGTTTGTTGGGAAATCTCTCTCACACACACTTTTTAAATGCAGTTTATTTTCTGTGACTGAGAGAAGAAACTGAGACCCTTATTTATCCTGTCAGAGATTTTTGTCTGCAAATGCTGCATTTTGCTCACAGTCTGTGGGCCCAAACTGAATTGTTGAGTCATTATTAGTAGACAAAAAACAATTACATAGGCTAGATAAAGTCTTTTGATGATTGCTTTTGACAATTTTGAAGAAGTCAGAAAGAGAAAAAGTTTATTTTGAAGAGAAAGTTTGTAAATAATGAGTTGTGTTGACATTTACAGAGTGCTCTTTCTCGTTTATTTTTAAGATGTTAATTGTCAGCCATTACTGAGAACTATTATATATTTTTGATGTGTGCACCTAGTAAGGTCTAATTTTTTATCTTTGTTCTAATTTGGTATGCCCAGAGCCTGGGGTATTTTCTTCTCTCTTTTTCATGTTGAAACTGAAATAAATAGGGACTTGAATGAGTCAACAAGGTACTAGTGAAAGATGTTAATTGGTGATCTGTTTTAAGATGCAAATAATGTTAAGGACAACACTAATTTGTATTCATTTTACTGTAAATATAAAAGCATAAGTTTTTACTACCATAAGGAGGTTATTTATAGATTAAAAACTAACCTTTGCAGTGAAAATACATTGCATTGTTTATTATAGACTTGTCTAACAAGAAAAAAAAATGTTAACTAATAATAGAAAATGCCATTAAAAGTTCTCATTCATACCATAATAATCTCTGGTCTTAACTCAGTAGATCATCAATAATGAACCTGCATATTATGCCCTGTTTAATTGTTTTTATGCAAAGATTCTTGTTTGTGTGCGGGGGGAGGAGGGGTTTAAGTTACCCATTGCTTCTCTTTCTATGCTGTTATTACAAACATAGATTCTGTGTCATGGAGTGTAGGGATAAAAAGGGACTGCTTATATTACCAGTAAATTGGTCGATGGTTGTACACAGGCTATGACTCTCTGTTTGTGGGTATGGTGTATGGAGAAGGTTCTAACCAAACCACAACGTAGAACAGTTTAAAAAAGCCTGCATGTTGTCTTCCACAGTACAGCAGATGATGTAGTAACAGTTTTACCCAGAAATCAGATGGCTTATAGCTCTGATTTGAAAAGAAAAAAAAGGACAATAGGTAAAACAAAACAAACACCCATAATGTAAAGAAGTCATCCATTAAATTAATTTATGTATTTAAATATCTTCTTGAAGGCTGACACACTATCTAAGGCTTCAAAACCTGAAGTGTTCATGTCTGTCTGTCTGTCTATACACTTCAGCTGTTAATGTTGGTCCCCAATACATTTACCCTCCTGCAGTTATCTTCTTTATATCAGGCCCATAGGCTTTCTGAAGTTAAAAAGGTACAGATATGATATGAAGTGTTATGAAATCTTCCTCGCATTTAAGTAACTGAATAACTATTCTCTGTCTTGCAGATTAATTTAAAACAAAAGTCTGCATTCTAAGCGGCTGTGCTTTTGTGAGTGATCTGTCCTAGGAGTTTAGGCAGACACCAAATTTTTCCTGAGAACTTTTCTATATAACAGTTGGGGCAACTGGCCTTTGTGGACCTCTTTCTCTTTCTAGTTCAGTAGATGCATTTGAGATGCACATATTTTGAAAATACCAAAATGTATGTAAGAAAGAGAGAGAGGTGGTTAGTCATGTTAGTTTGAGGTCAGTCAGAAGGCAGGGTAAATATGAAATGGGCAATATTATGGGACCATACTGCCAAAGCCCATGGAAGAAACAGTTGGTTGCAAGGTCTGGAGGCAGAGGCTGGAAGGAGAAGTGTGATGTCCGTCTGGGAGGAGGCAGGTTTGGAAAAGGACAAGGGTAGGGGAGAAGCCAAAATAAATCAAATTAGGCCTTGAAGGTCAGTAGAAGGATGAGATCTAGGTGCCGTTTCGGGAAGGAAGCCAAGAGCCAAAGGGGGCAAACTCTTAGAGAAGAGAATGTCTAAAGAAGGGATACCTGATTTTATTTTTTTTTAACAGTGGAATGAATTAAGTTATCCTTATTGATCTGCACTAAGTACGTTTTGGCACTAATAAAGTAAACGTTCAAATAAGAACTTTGTCACTCAAATGAACTTACCCCTCCCACCCCACCTATAAAAAGAAACATGTAACCTAAATTTCTATAGAAAACTAAAATTGCTCAGGTAGGAATTCTAAAAAACTCTACATACTGAGGCTATTTTGAAGCTATTAGGTCAAGCAATGATAGAGAATAGTTTTAAAAGGAACAGTGCATAAATAAAGATTATATGGTTAATTGGCACTGACAATAGGAGAGACTCTGCCTGTACCTTGCAATTGCAGGAAAAAAAAAGAAAAGTGCATTCCCTAGAACTCATACATTAGAGCCTCAAGATGGCAGTCTGTTGTTTGATATCTTTTTAAATTATTTTTTTCTATTCTGTAAGCATTTTTTGCAGGATTACATTTTATGCTTAATTCTCATGGTTTGTATGTTGAATATTACAATGTATTGTCATCTAATTGCATACCAATATAATTAACAGGTATTAAATAACAGGCTATTATAAAAGCTTTAACAGAAAAAGGCCAATTTATTATCTACATCTATTTTAACTTCAATTATTCTACATTAACAAAATAAATGTCCTATCCATATTAAATATATATTTGATATAATATCACATAATAGCAAATTATCTTAATACTTAGATGTCTTTCTATGGTCAAGCAAGTAATCACTTGCATTATCTTAAGTATGAAAAATAAATGTTTCCCAATTATCAAAATGCTGATTTATTCACCCATTATCTGACATTCAGAAACGTTTCCTCACTTATTCAAGGAAAAATCCTTTTCCCCATCAGAAGCCATGACAAAATCCCTTTGACTTCAATGGAAGCCATGATTTCTCCCTCAGAAATTTAATACTTTGAATAATATGCTTGAAGTTAAGTGCAAGGTTTGAGCCTGAATTGCAGAAAAAAAGCCTCGAAGCAACTGTTTTAAAAGAAAGTAAGAGAGTCAGAAATAACAGGCTACCATTAAAGACTAATATGTTACTCATGGAAAATATAATTGTATTAGACGGTAAAACTGCAATCAACTTTTCTCTTTAGAATGTCAAAATCTCAGATTCTTCAACTGTCAAAACTGTAGCTAGAAAAGTTAAAAAGAGACAGTCTGCTGGCTGGCTTGAAGTAGTTTGCTACTCCATATTTTCAGCATATTGCTAAATTATCGTTACTCTGGGAAGAACAGAAACAGACCTTTGTTCTGAAACCTTGTCTCTAATTTTTAAAACTTGGAAAACCAAAATTGTCTTTGGTTTGTCATTTATGGAGGGAGAGGCAGGGGAGGGAAAAACTGTTTAAAGATGATATTTTTATTTGTAAACATTTTATTAAAAAAAAACCTGTTTAATGTTATTAGTCAATACATGTGTAATAATACTTAATAAAGTGTCATGTATTAATAGGTATTTTGGATTTAGGAATGTAACAGTTGAATTTGGATTATTCCTGCTCCAGTCTCTCCTCAGTCATCATACTCCAGAATCTAAACAAGTGTGGCTGTTTTCAAGTTACATCGGTGGGTAAAGCCCTGAAAACTTTTGGAGTGATCAAACAAGCAAACAAACAAAAGAGAGAGACAGAAAGATTAGCTTTTACTGAGCTAGCTACCGTGTTGCTCTGGAGCTGGAAAAAGAGCTAATGGTTTCCAAGCAGCTAGTGGCAAATCAGCAGCAGAGAGAACCAAGGGAGTGGAGAGGGCACTTGGCAATGATCATAATAATAATAACAATTTTAAAAAGTATATAAAGTGCACAGTTAATTTGTCCAAAAACGTGTATTTGTTTCTTTCCAAGGATTTACTGGATTGGTTGCTGGATGTTTAATAGAAATTGGCTTGCAGGGACCATACAATCACAAGGGGACAGAAAAGACACCACTTTTTCTCTCTTTCTCTCTCCTGGCCTCCTCTACAGGAATTTCTTGAAAGCAATTCAAGCCTAACCTACTGCAGCTCTTTGGCTATCGACCGGGTTTCCCACATCCACAAGGAGAGAGTGGGAGGTGCGGATAATCAAGGGAAGGGGGGTGTCCTGGTGCCTTCTCTCTCCCTTTAAATGCCAATGCTTTCCAGCTCCCCGTCCCCCAGTCCTAGAGGTGCGTGGGATCTGGAGATCATGAAAAGTTTCTCTTTGTTGGTATATTGTCTCTGTGTTGGTGGAGGGGACTCGGCAGTCTGAGGTGGGCTGGGCACCTCCTGGGGCCCTGTCTCCGTACTGGGGTCCCCCTCACAGTCTGGGGTTGTACTGGCTGGGGTGTTGGCAACAGACTCCAAGGAGGTGCCTGCCTCCTCCAGGTGGCTGTAGCCCTTATTGCTGCTGGAAGGCTCAGAGTGGGGAGACCCCCCCCGCATGGCAGGGGGGCTGAGGTCAGGGGAGCTCCCCACCTCGGGGGATGGGGAGGGGCTGGAAGAAGCCTGTGGCAGACGATCCTGTTCCTGTTGGCGGGGCAGGAGCTCGGGCGATGGCACTCCCCGGATGTCAGGCAGGCAGCTGGTGCTCTGGCGCCTCAGCACCCTCGGTGGGCGGCCGGCTTGGGCCAGTGCCAGCCCCTGGCAGCCACGGAGGTCAGTCAGGCTCCGTTCAAGCTCACCCCTTGGCGGCCGCCAGTCCCCCTCCCCCTGTGCTAGGGGCAGCAGCGTGAAGGCGCTCAGTGTGGACCCCACGAGGGAGCCTGCCATGCTGTCCGGTGGCTCACAGGAAATGCTGTACACTGCCTCAGCCAGGCTGGGTGGCGGCGGTGGGGGGCCGGGGCTGGAGGGGTGGCGGACAGGGGGCCAGGTGCCACGGGGTGCTGCGTAGCTGACAAAGCCATTGAGTGGTGTTGGGGCAGCAACAGTACCAGCAACCTCCTTGGCACGCAGACTGTGGGCATCAATGACGGTGGAGTAGAGGTCCCGCAGGTCGATGACCTTGGTCTTCTTGTCACGGTTCTCATGCAGTACAGCATTGGCGCAGATGAAAAGGAAGATGCCGATGCCCATGATGAGTGGGCCCAACACCTTGAGTTTGTCTGAGTGCAAGTAGTCCGAGAAGAGGCGCAGGAGGAAGCCCGCCGAGGAAGAGGCAGTGTCAAGAGGTGGTGGGGGTCTCCTGGCACTGCCAGAGGAGTCATCCCCAGTGCTGTCAGAGTGTATGCCTGCTAACCCCCGGGAGCGGTTCTTGACAGCACTACCCAGAGGCAGCAGCGCCCTGGCACCCTCAAAGCTGCCCTGGCGGTAAGGCAGGCTCGATTTGGGCCAGTAGCCCATCACGGCTAGGGCGATGCCCACCAGCAGCACGAGGATGCCACAGAGGGCAATGAGGCCCGAAAGCGAGCACAGCTTCAGCTTGCCTTTCACCACCACCACATCATTCTTGCGCTTCTTCTTGGCCTTGCGCTTGCGCTTGGCCACCTGGCTCGGAGGCCGCAGGGGGTCCTGTTTCCGGGCTGAGATCCTCAGGAGGCCTCCGGTGGCGATCATGGCTGGCTCCCTGCAGCTCCACTTCCTACAGCTCCTCCAGTTCCTGCAGCAAGGGGGGAGGGGGAGAGAAGAGGATCAGGCCGGGTTGGGAAGGGTCTCAGCAGCATGATTGCAGCCCCTTGTTTTCCTGTTGCTCATTATATTTGGTTTCAAGTTCTAATGAGTGGGATCTCAGTCACTGGCCCACTGATCACCAGTGCACACAGGCAGACAGCCAATCCCTGTGACAAAGAAGCTGAATGAGGTAACTTGGGCCACAGAAGCAGCCCTGTGTCCCCTGACATCATTCATTTTGCTGTTTGCAAACAGCTAATTGATTTCTTTGGACTCCAGATACACCCAGGTGGGAGTGGCATCACCCATGCAAACCAACAGAAAAGGAGTCATGCTGCTTTTAGGAGTAGCAGGCAAGGCTGCCTGCTTCTCCTTCCAGGAAGTTGCTGCCATCTGTCTTGGCCTCAGGCCTTGTTCTTCTACCAGGGTCAGAGGGTCACAATGCATGAGGCCTTTAGTGCTACCAATCTGTTGGGCTGGATCTAATCTACTCTGGATGCTGTGGCAATAAAACCAAGAGGGCAGTAAGAACTGGTCTGTAGATAGCATTGATTTTTTTATTTTTATTTTTATTTTATTTTTTTATTACATGGTTTACGCATTAGTGAGGGATTCTAAGTGATTATTTGCTTGTTTTTAAAGAATGGGAAATGAATTACTGAAAATGCACAAGGGGAAACATTTGAATACCCAGACAGTAATACCTTTAGAAAGTTTCTTCCAAGCCACTTCTTTCGCATTTTATCTGCACTGAGATAGAAACCCATCCTCTTCTGCTTACGGTATGGGTACATCATCTGGACAGCTGCTTGATTTGGAAACATGTATGTTCAAGGTAATGTTATGTAACATTGATGAATCTTCCCTTCCCCACATCCCCTAAGTTGTGAGCTTGTGGCCAGTATTAAAAAAATAAAAAATGTCAGATTTTATGAAAAAAGGAGAGAACCCTCTGAAGCACCCAGAAAAAGAAAATGTTTTGTGTTGGGAAGCTAACGTGAAATAGCATTTGTTGCTTGATTTTTTTTTTTTTTTTTTTTTTTTTTTTTTTTTTTTTATTTTTACTGTACCATCATGATTCATCATCTGAGTATTCAAATGGCTGGGAAACTAGTATGTACAAGGCAGGAACAAATCCCACAATGTTGCAAACTGTTCAGTTGAGTCTTATACTGAAAAAGGGGTTTTTTCCTACTTTTTTTTTTTTTTTTTTTTTTTTTTTTTTTGAAGTGCCTGAAATAATTTATAGGAAGGAACGATGACAGTAATCAATTTAGCATACTTCATAAAGTTCAATTCCTTGCCTTGAAAGCTGTTTAACTAGGCATCTAAAGTGATCTTTCCCCCCTTTCATTAACTTCTAAATTTCATTTCTGTTCCAGTCACACACATCCCCAGATGTGACGATTTTGCGCCCTACTTGTTCTGTATGTATTTCTCATAAAACAACTGTGTTATCACCGGAGACATTGCTTTGAATTTACAATAGAGCTGAATGTAATTTAACAATGAATAGAGTCTTGCCTCCTCTTTCCTATTGTCGAAGTATTTATTTGCTTTTTTTAGAATGGCTTGATGGTGCAGAAGTGTTAATTAGCAGGGCATGATTTCTTTTAAATGGCGGTTTGGTTTTTGATCTAATTCTCTTCCACTATACCACCAGACATGACCCTGACTCAACTAAGATGGAAAAACAGATGGTAATCAGACCTGAACAATGCTTGTGAATCAATATTGCCTTGACACTTAGTTTTCAATAAAAAAAGAAACAAGGGTGGATGCATGGGAGAGGTTTACTAAAGCCAGAAACTATTATTAATAACAGTACCATCAGAAAATTACCCAGCACTCGGAGGCTTTCAATGGACACGGTATATAATTCACATATCCGAATTTAATGTGGTCTGTAATCATTTACAAATTGATAGTTATGTCATATTAAACTCTCTCTTTTAAATACTCTCTAGAGAATCTTTTACATTTTAACCAGGAGCTCAATGACTATGCGAAGGCTACTCTGTAAGAACCAAACCCAATTTGAAAACTAGCTCAGTCACAGGCTTAGAAACGTAAATGCACATGGAAATTTGATTTGATTAACCCCTTTGTTTCCTGGACATGGATTAAAATGCTCGCTTATTTGCTACAGATGAATGCAGGATTTGATATTGCTTTGACTGTTTGGGTGTGCATGGAAAATAGAAGGATTCACTCAGGTTGGGTAAAAATATGATTTCCAGAGGATTTTCTTTTGCAACAATTGCTAATTTGCTCAGTGTTATACTTAAGACTGTTTCTAACCTGCTGTGTATTCTCGGAGGTGCAGCCTGGATAGGGTCTGAGATTCGGGAGCTGACATTCTTGGCAGCATTTCTTCATACGTAACGGAGGGAGCAAAGTTGCCAGTCTATATTGGGCGTAGTTTTGATGCAGTTTACAGTAGATGTGATGGGGTTGGCTGGCAATATGCCTATGAAGAGACCTGCCTGTAAATGCCATAGTTTTGTAGCTATCGATTGAATGCCACTCACCAGGTGCTCTGATGAATCTTTGAACTTTTGGTTAGCTTTAGTAAGCCAGGCTCCCGGCTTGGGCAAACACCCAGCAAAAGGTGTCTAAACACAACAGGCACCTGACTGTTTCCAAATACAGGAGCTGACTTGGCAACTCCTTTGTTTCTACCCCACCCCGTCTTTTAGACTCAGGGAACACGATGGCATTGTTTCTGGTGTGGGGTCCCCTTCAAGAAGGGCTGGAGCCAAGAAATACTGAACTACTTTGTCTCTGAATTTCTCCAAGAGGGAGAAAAAAAGAGAGAGAGGGGGAAATCGTTCCCTGCCCCCACCACGCACATCAGACCAGGGTGAAAAAGCCTTTGGGGACCGCGGATGAAATTTATTGCTCAAAATGGCAGCAGTGGAGCCAACAGTGTAATCTCACTTACCGAGGAAGACCGGGGGGAGGTCAGAGCCGGAGGTGAGGGAGGCAGGCACCATCAAGCGACGGCGGAGAAACTTTCCAGCCCGAACGGACATCTCAGCGCAGCCGCGGCCGGCTCGGCTCCGCGCTCCGGGGCGTCCCGCTCACAAGCCCGGCGACGGAAGCGGGAGAGCGCGGCCGGGCGCCGGCAGCCCCCGCGGAGCCTCGGGGAAGAGCCATTGCCAGGAGTTTCCTAGAAGTGCTGCGCCTTCCCCATCCTTCATCTTCCCCTGCTTTCTGCTGCGGATCTCCCCCTGCCAGCTGCAGCCTCCGCCTCTGTGCTGTGGCTGGTTGCTTTGCCAGCCCTCCTGGAGTTGCTGCTGCTGCTCTTGAATGGTGCTCAGCCTGCTGCTGCTGCTGGTGTGCTGGCCGGACTGGATGCTGTTGCTAGGAAACAGGAGCCATGACACAGGGAAATTGCTGCAGGATGGCAATCATTACCTTCTTAACTCTCCTCTTTAGCAGCCAGCCCCCTGGCTCCTCGCCCTCCGCTTCCCTGGCTCCCTTGTTCCCCCTCCTCCAGATGCGGGCGCCTGGTCCCCCATGCCCGCCCGCAGGCTGTCAGGGGAGCTGGGCAGCCCCGGCGCCTCCCCCTGGGCAAATGGCTAGTCCCGGGGCATCCCAGCGGCTCCTCGTCCGCCTCCTGTGCAGGGCTCCCTGTCCGCTCGACGTGCTCCTAGGGAGGATTACAGACCACCAGACCTTGGCTCCTTGCATTTTCAGCCATCAGATATCTCCCTGGCTCTTTGAAGGGCAGGTCAGGGAAACCCCAAAGGCATCTCGGCTGCTGTTTCAAAGGCTTCCCTCCTTTCAGATGCTTTTTGGACGTTTGGAAGTGGGGGCTGATCACGGCCGGTCGGTGGGGCATCCTCCTCTGCCCACGGGACCGGCAGTCCCCTAGGAAGAGCCACCTCTCACTCGGCTTCTCTGGCTCGGGCTGTGCGAGACCCTGTCTGCTCTGATCGCCTTAGTTCAGTGCCTCGGGCTTCCTCTCTGAGCATCAGACCGAGGAGCAAACTCTAGGGGGGAAAAGTGGAAGGATGTGTGTCTGTCTGCAGGTAACTTTTGCTGTCTCTTACCCCCCCCCCCCCCCCCATGATCTTCTGTAGTGCATGCAAAACAGGAGAACAATTTTGATTTCCAGATTAAAATCTCTCTCTTTTTTTGGAAGGGGAGAAGTACAAGAGCCAGAGAGATGTAGGATTATTTATTTATTTATTTATTTATTTTGACAAATGAAAGGCGGGACTAAGAAAAGTTCCAAGAAACAGATTGGGGGAAGAAAGGAGAAAGCCACAAAGGAAAGAGGCAAAGACATGGTCAGGATTTGGGATCCAGTTTTCAAATACTTGTATGTATTTTTGTAGATGCAAGGAAACAAAAGTCTGTGCTGAGCTCTTTCATGGAGAAAAATGCGTTAAATGGAAGAAAACATTTGATTTGCTGAGTGCCCGGAGGTCACAGACCCATGGGTGATGGCAATGGGTCTGAAACCAGGGAGAATTTAGATCACAGTATTTGAGGACCACTCAAATAAAGACAGGTTAAGCAAACCAGGTAAATTAATGTGGGAGACTCAACCTCTCCTTGGGGAAGCAGCTTTTGCTGCTTTTCTGTATTGTGTGGTTTTCCCTAATGGAGGGACCACACCTGCCTTCTTGTAACGTAACCTTGGATTCCTATTCAAGCTGAAGAGAATTCTGGCCTCTGATCAAACAGTCCTTTCACTTCCACCTCTGCTTGATCTATTGTGATGCATGATTGCGCTGCATGCAACTAGCTGCAAGGTGCCAAGGGACAAAAACAGAAAGTTTTGCATCCCAAAACGGGCTTTTAAAAATAGAGGGCCCTATGTAAGATTGGTAGGGAGAATTTAAATCTTCCTTTTTTTTTCCTTCTTGCAGGTATGCACTGTTACTTCACTTTTACCCAACAATCAATGCCTGAATTGAGATCAAGCAAACCTGAAGGTGCCCATATGCATTTTTATCTCAGTTGAAGTCTGTCTTGCCAAAATGGTTTGGGGTACACTTCTTCTAGTACAAATCTAACGTTTCCTTATGCAACAGGGTCTAAATGTAAGACTTATTATGCAAGGACTGCCTTTCAAACTGCTTTGAACTGTTTCATTGAACCTGTGTGTTCATACATTCAGTAATTTGCTTTGTTTCAGCCCAGGATATCAGAGGAAGCCAAACATATCACATCTGTTTCCACTGGAGACCTGTATCACATCAATAATGCAGCATCACCAGATTCTTCCTGAAAGGCAGCTGAGAGAGAGAGAGAGTGAGGTTTTAAAGGGCAAACAACCCTTTTCTCTGTCTGAATAATATATTTTAAAGCAATGCTGTTTTATTTATCCCTCTCAAATATCTTATTTTAATTCTTCAGAAGTTTTGAGTGATTAGACCATTTTAGTGGTATTCAGGAGTTTGAAATCACACCAAAAAGGACATTTTAGTCTAGTCCAGATACTGAGTAAAGAAGGAAAACTATATTGTTTGAAGAAAAAAAAAAGGTGGATCAGATATAATCATGATGCTTCTTCTTATGACAATTTCAAGGACCAATTCTGAAACTACAGAGCTGATTCCTTATAGGAAGTCATGCTACAGAGTTATGTATCCTACAGTTTTGTCTTTTCTTTTCTTAACAAACTTAAAACCATTTGCTCCTTTTTAAAAAAAAATTATAGTGATTTGGGGTGAGAGTGATGATAATATGTTCTCTTTGATTGTAGAGAGGAGGATGGTAATGGTGCTGGAAGGGAGCTTTCCCGTTAGTTTGATTTACTAGGTGGCTGAGTTATTTTGTAACTGCCAATGTGCTCTTAGATCTGACTGATTACCGCTGAGTTTGTTCATCCTTATTATTTTTCATGATGCCAGATGATCATTATTATGTTGTTCATTTTCAGGATCCTAGAATTTGTAGTATGGCAATTACATTGCTTAAAACTAAATAATTAAAAAGGACCAAATTTTAGCTAAAATGTACTAAACCAAAAACATTAAAAAATAGGAAACCCCACTCCTAAACAAGAGAAACAAAACTCCCTGGACTAAGCTGTTGGTTCTTAACAGTGTCTTAATGAGTGTGTTTGTATTCATTCAATTATTGAAAACCCTTAATTAAAAAAATATAACATGATGGAGGCTCTGATTAGTTGCATTGAGACTGCATGTAAAACAATCCTTCTGTATTGTAGTTTAACACAGGGGTTATTTTCTGATATTTGGCACAATAAATCATCATAGGTGAGTTGGCTTTTTAAGGTAGGTTTTATATTGGAAACATTTAAAAATTCTTCCTCTTTGAATTTATGCACATTTTCCTTTATATTTCTTGGGATTCTTTTAATGCAATACATATATTTCTGTTAGGAGCTAATAACCTTCATATGGTCCTCTTGTCAAGTACTATGTCATGACCAATAATATCAGCATAGTAACTGAATACCAGTCATATTAAAAAATAAGTCCCACTTGAGATCAGTCTAGCTTAGGGCAGTGCCCCAGGTTCAGTTGCAACAGCTGCAAGTCATTGAATCCTTGGAAAGTAGTGACCTATTAAAATAAATGTGTTGGGAGACACCCCCCCCAAGGAGAACAGCTTTGCAGTGCTGGGAGGGCATTTAACACATGATAGGCTGCTTGCTTTTTAACTGCAAGTGTTAACTGTAAGTTTTAAGTTGAGCATGTGATACCATTTTACTTATTGTCTTGCAGTAAAACCTGTAGCTTCAGGCATGGTTCAGGACCCCATGGCATTTGACACAAATTTAACAAAAGTCTCTGCAGAGATATGTTTTGCACTGGCTTCAGACTTCACCTTAACCATTCCTTTTTGCAGTTTTTTTAGACCCCACTCAACCCAGGCCACCCCACCCAGAAGAAAGGCTACACAGATTCCTTTCAGTTCTATCAATTATTCTAACCTAAAATCTCACTTCAATTTTACATTTAATATGTACTTCATTTGTTACATGCACTCTAAATTAAGTCTGTGCCTATTTGGTACAAGCACTTAGGATAATTAAAGTAACATGACCAGATTCTCAAAAGTAATTTATTGTTAGAATCTACAGCATTGCCTAATTAGTAAGGTTATATATAGGTTTATACAGTTTCATAGGGACAGTTATAAGAGTAATGTGTGCATATGTATGTGATGTTTGTTTATTTCTTTGTTTTAGCTCGATTTCCCTTAATAAAAACACTTTACTCTGCAAAAAGGCTAAGGATAAATGGGAAGAGAGAAAATGTAGAATGATGTGGGAGTGATGTGCTGAACATTATCACAAATTAACAGTATCTGGTAACTCATCGAGTTATATACAGTAATCCTCATAGGAAAAAAATGCTGTCCTGTTGCCCTACTTAAAAATCCATACAGTGTGCATCAGAGTACATTATTCCTTCAGTGCATTTGAAGCATTTTGAATCGGAGGTGACTTTACTTTCCATTGTCTAGCAAGCCTGAGTATAGATAATCCACTGAGAGCTAGTGGCAATATACATGTCTGCTCTCCTTTCAAAATTAATTATGGCAAAGATGTGTACTGCTGGTAATGCTCATCAGGATGAAGGAAATACACAGTCATGAAATCTGGCTATTCAAAGTAAAATCACTTTGGATTTTAAAATGAATGAGCTTTTTCAAAAAAATATAAAGGAGCTCTCTCTCTCTCTCTCTACTTTTTATGAAGTAGTCACAATAAATAGATGTTGGTTTTAGAGGCATGTGGTAACACCTCAAACTAATATATATATTTGTTAAATTGATTTACTGATGAAGGCTTTGCACTACGAAGGGTTGTCTGTTAAAAAAATCCTGGGTCACTTGTCACCATCAACAAGAAATTTGTAAAGGACACACCCTGAGGTTGCAAGTAGCACCCAGAGGCATGTGCCAAACAGTTTCTTTTAAGTATCCTATGCATGACTTCCTGGCTAGCATAGAAAAGATTCCTTAGACATGTTACTCATTTTCACTGAAGATGGGTATATATAGGCGCATGCACACACATGCAGAGGCACAAGTGTGCATGTACCTTGTCTAATTAGAAAAGTATATACAGTGTTATAGTTTTCTAACTGTGTGTGTGTGTGTGTGTGTGTGTGTGTGTGTGTGTGTAGACACACATGTGCAAACCCACACAGAGTATAATCCTGTTTTTGTTTTTTTTTAACAGCTTACCTCTAAAATTGTACCTCTGAAACATTACCCAAATACTACTGTGACCTTTCATTTTGTATGTTGTTTCCCCGTTCCCTAACTTCTTTCTGTGCTATCTACCTAAATTTAAAATTTTTAGAGTCGGGTTCCATCTCTTTTATAGGTTTGTACAATATCCAGAGCCTGACTTCTTATTGGGACCTCTTAACACAACAACAATGGCAATAATAATAACAATAGCTATTGAAAACTCCACTGTACTGGATGATTATATGTGGTCTTGCTTTACAATGTTTAGTGATGACTTATTGACCAAAAGACATGGGTGTAAATGTGCTTCCTGTAGGAGGTGAATATTAGAGTGCACCAGTAACATATATATTACATGCTCTCCAGAAACCGGCCAAAACAAAATTTTTGTTCTTGATAATTTAAAGCGGCTTGCAGCATTCTACTTATCTGTCTAAAAAAGTCTGACTAGCAGCATGTTGCACAATTTTTCAAGCAGAGGTATGTGACCCTTATCTTCATTGCTCATCATAACTACTGACATCAAAGGAGTTCTGATGAGATGAATACATATGCTGCCAAATCAAGAAAGGATAAGTGTTATATCTTGGGGAGATATTCTTAAACAGCTTTTAAAATTGTGAATTTAGTCAATCACCTGAATTGTAGTCACAAGGGAGTGTGCCTGAGAAAGGTGGCTGATATGCAATAACCACTGTTTATTACATTACCCTGACACATCTTGTTTTTATTTTGTCTTTCCTTTATCCATTTACTGTCTGCATCTGCTGTCTCCCACCATTCATTTAGACTGTAAGCTATTGGGACAAGGGTTGTACTTTTATTAAAGGTATGTATAATGTCTACAGCAGAAGGGCCTTAATTACTGGTTGGTCCTTTGAGGAATTATTGCACTCCAATGAATAGCAATAGTATCAGTAAATAACAATTAAAAGGTGATTTGTGGCAATCGGTATGAAAGTAGGTTGTATAGAGAGGATAGGCTGTCAACCACTGGTCCTCAATCTTTTTAGATTTAAGATGCTCCTTGTTAAGGTCAAGACACCCCTCACTGGACTCAAGTCGTCCTCTGGAAAATACCTGCTTTGTTTTCACTCATTTTTGACTATGGAAGAATAAAAACAATTTTTCTGTTGCAAAGTACTCAGAAAGACCCCAATGGTTTGGAATGTTTGTAACACTATGATGGATTCCTATTTAAAATTCCTGGGTCTGTCTTGTAAATCATGGTTTTACAGCTAACAGCACTAACATTGCATGGCACCTTGAAGCACCTTTAAAAGGATTTCTGGGCACCCCACAGTGCCATGGCTGTGGCATTGCTGTTGACAATCATTGCTGTTGACAGCAACCTGTTTTGCCCCACAGTCTGAGGAGTCAGATAATGAAGACACTTCCATTTCTCAGATCAGAATATTCTTGGGTCAATGCTGTGCTCTTCTGCATTTTTATAGGTATTTGCCCTAACTCACAGAAGTATCAGTCACTTAGCATTATAAAAATGGAAACTATTACCATGCCATTTTGATGTACTGTCAGGGTAGGTTAGCTCAATATTTTGTCCTGCATTTCTTGTCATTTTTTCCCCAATTACAGTGCTTTTTTTTTTTTTTTTTTTTTTTTTGTGGACACCCATTAGCAAGTAGTTGAAGACTACAGACTTGCCTGTACCACACATCAGGTGGTAAGAACTTTTAGGTACTATTGAATACAATTCGGTGACTCATAAATGCCACTCTAGTGCTGAAAGGCTTCATTGCCATTCCTG
>NW_005842074.1:82357-84844 GCF_000455745.1 Alligator sinensis
AATCCTAATGCTCTGCTCAAAATACAGAGACAGATCAGGTCCAGTATCTAGTCAATGCCTTTTAAGCAGCTAGAAATATGTCTTAATGGTGCATCTTTGGAGAACCCTAGTGTTGCAGAGGCAGTAAATTCAGCTCTACGCTACCTCCTCTTAGCTTTTCATACGTAGAAGGAAGTTTGGGGCATGTCAAGGATACATATGTATATAGGGGAAAGGGTATATCCTATAACTCCTGGCTAGAAGACTGGCCCCTTGGGGATGACTGCTAGCCAGCATGGTTGAGAGCAGCCTAACGGTACTTTAATTTTTGCTAAAAATAAGTTTTTGGTCATGTTAGTTTGAAGATGGAACCCTACCCTGCCTTCTGCCTAACTCATGCTAAGAACTGCAATTTCTCTTAATCCAGGAACAGAGAAGTGGCTCACAGATACTCTTGTTTGTGTGTTAAGGCCATTTTGGCAGGACCAAAAGATGAAAGGGCCTTGTTTGTTCTTAGTTCTTTTCTTTTTAATCACAGTTAAACTACTGTGTATTTTACATAACCAAACACAAACAGAACAAAATAATTTCCAAAATTAATGTAAGATTCATTACCAAAGTCAAAAGTTGGCAAATCCACCAAATAAATAGATGATACTATTCAAAATTAGGTATTGAAAAATGTAGTGAAACTAAATTGTTAGAAGTTCCAATTTATAAATAATGATGAATAACACTCAACATCCAGGTGTTGATCTTCTTTGGTATTTATGATATACCTTTCTCTGTCTAATTTGTGGGGGGGGGGGAGGGGGTTAGTGTGCAGGCAGCATGCCATGCTTTTGGGAATAAACACAATTCAAATATCCAGTATTGTATAATTCTAGTTAGTTAGTTCTAGGACTACTAAATTGAAAACTTAGTTATTCAACTTTTGCAGTTATCAAGTTTATATAATTTAATTAAAAAAAAATCTCCATTGCTCACTATATTGCTCATCTGTGTAGGTACATGTGAGTAGAATTTATAGAATTCTACCAAGATATAGGAAACTCTATTTTTGCCTATGTCAGGACACATTTGTTCCCCTTTCAGAGAAAATCACTAGAGAAATTTTTTTCCTAACATATGGAACATTATTACAAAAGAGAAACAGTCATTGAAAGGGAAGAGCCACATGACATGGGCTTTCCTTGTCTCTATTTTCATCATTAAAATAATGTTATTCCTTTAAATTTAAAGAGTGAAAACAGGAAATACTTTAAATTGTGCAGACTAAGATGATTCTGCTTGCACTAATCATTTAAATAGTCCCTCTGGGTTGGGTTATGACCCAGTTGCATGTGTATATCTGCATGGAACTCAATTAATTTACTCCAGAGTTTTGCTAGTGATAGAGAGAAATCTGCTCCCATGACTACCAGGGGATTATTTGCATGAATAACGCAACAATAACCGGGTCCCCAAATATAAACTACCAACGATATTCTTCATGCAACATCCTAGGAGTTTTCAGGATTCTCTGTAAATCTGCAGGTTCCTTGGGGGCAAAGGAATATTTCTTATATCTGGAAGGAAATGGAGCTTAATTGCTTGCTTTTTTGGTCAGCATTTATATCTTTGTTTTTGGTTTTAAACGGTTATTTTATTGCATTTAGTTTACAGATACTAGTGGTCCAAAGAGACTGATCATTTCAGAAAACACGTACGGAAGACAAGCATAGCATAATTTTTGTTTTTCTGCAATTTGTCTGTGAATATATTGCCCTCTCAGTGGAGGAAAACGAAGACCTTTCCATTTCAGACTCATTTCTCTTTGAACATTTTGGAAGTGAAATGAAGCTTGTCATGTATGCTGACAAGCTTTTTTCCCCATTTGTTACAAGTCCGTTTTTCAGTGAATGTTTATTACTCACGCATAACCATGAATGTAAAGATCACTGAGGCACTAAGAATTGTTTGTTTAACTTTTAAAAAATCAGCCAAGCACAGCATAAAGGAAATATGAATTCAGTATTTTCATGTAAAATGAAGATGCAATGAATGTGGGCCATAACTCACAGTTCTTTCTCAAAGCCTAATCAATGTTATCTTCATTTGTCTGTCAAATAGCATCTTCCCGTGAAAGAGGCAAGGGTTTGACTACCCTGACCACAGATATGGAGGGACTGATGGAAGCAAAAGCCAAATGACAGAGTGGTTTGGTGCTTTGTGTGGCTGTGTATGTTAGTTGTTTTCATCTTTACCGCATTATTTCCTGCAATATAAAAGTTTCTTTTGTTGTGCTTAAGTGAGTCGGTGTAACATGGATGGGGTCTTGTTCTGAATCCTTCCACCCTCTACTCCGTCTGCTAATACTGCCGCGTTTTTCTGTTCTACGTCTACTGTCACTTTGTTTTGGGTATTGGATAAACACCAGGGAGTGCTGACACCTGGGTCTCTGGCTGTATCTAAATGAGGAAGTTTTGTTCTCACAATTTTTGTAACCTTATAACTGTAGGCATTCCT
>NW_005842074.1:84875-100243 GCF_000455745.1 Alligator sinensis
CGCAGAGGCTGTCAGCTGCAGACATAGTACACAATGAGCAGGCATTCCAGTATTCCCCATGTCACCATCTTAGGCAGCACATTTTTGGGACATTTTTGCATTGTATTATAGAAGGCTGGTGTAGCACTTGGAAATAATGGGAATTCAGAAATGACGGAAACTTATTCATCCTATAATATCTTGAAGCTTGAGAAAGTCCAGAGGAGAGCCACACGCGTGATCAGAGGGCAAGAGAATAGGCCTTATGACGAGAAGCTGAGAGCCACGGGACACTTCATCCTGGCAAAGTGTAGGCTCAGGGATGACCTGATGGCTGCGTATAAGTACGTAAGGGGTGTGCATCAGGATCTGGGGGAACATCTGTTCACCAGGGCACCCCAAGGGATAACAAGGACCAACGGTCATAAAATCCTCCATGACTGTTTTAGGCTGGACATAAGGAAAAACTTTTACTATCCGAGACTCCAAGGCCTGGAATAGACTCCTTCCAGAAGTGATGTAGGCACCTACTCTGGACTCATTCAAGAAACGTTTGGATGCTTATCTTGCTGGGATCCTTTGACCCTAGCTGACTTCCTGCCCCTGGGGCAGGGGGCTGGATTTGATGATCTTCAAGGTCTGTTCCAGCCCTAATGTCTATGAAATCTCTGCGTCATAATTTTTCATGTGTTTTTGCTACAGGTATTTACAACTGTTTTTCTTTCAGTCGGTTTCTTAATATTTGAGGATCCTAAACCACTGTTAGTTTTGCCTGCTATCTAATATCCCTGTTGAAGACTGTATAGAGCTCTGAGGATAATGAGAAGATGATACTGGCACTGCAAAAGGATGGCAGGCTGCTATTTTGATTTTGAGGGTGAGAACTGAACACTGAGTGGTAGGATCACATTGTAATGCAGGTCCTGGCTGCAGATCTTTCAAATGTGGAAAGCCATACTTCTGGATTCATGTACCTCAGCTTTGAAGGTGAAGCAATGGCTGTTGCACTCAGCAGTCTAGCAGAGCAAATTTCCAGTCAGTTAGGCCCCTGCTGCATGTTACACTTAAGACGTGATTAACCAGTTTATCACAATGGAAACTGTAACCCAGCCACACGTTAAAGCAATGAATGGCACCATAAAACAGAATAAACCACAAAGTTATTCCACAAAAATGTATAGTAACTTTGTGGCCAGTTCCTATCGCACCAGCTGAGGGGGCTCCCAGCTGTGAATGCTTGATACTTGCCAGTGCAGGGGGAACCCAGGTTGTGATCCTGGGCCGCCCGCACCAACAATAAACAGCGATGGGGTCTGATGCTCAGCTCCACAATCATGCCTCCTGCCATGCACGAGTGTTGGCAGGAAATGTAATTGTGTAGATCATGCATCAGATCCCATTGTGCTTTGACCTGAATGTCTGGCAGGGGTCTTAGTGGGCAAATGATTTGAGAAAGTTACAGTGAGGGAGTTAGCTCTTGGATATGTGAGGCCATTAAATGTGTCCTTTTATAATGGATTAGACTGAGAAATGTGCAAAAAAAAAAACCCCCCAAAAGACAAAAAACAAAAAGGGAATTCTGAAATAGTGAGCTTTCTGACTTGTGGTAGGGTGAAAGAGGGTAGGAAACTTGCATCTTGTGGACCTTTTGGCTTGTATATTTAAGCTGACTTTTTTTTTTTGGCTTTTCCAAAGAAAAAGCAAGTATGTTGCTTTCTGACTGGCACTGGCACGGAGTCAGACTGGTTGGGGTTGAAATACACAGTCATTCTGAGGGACCTGCACTAACTTTAGCTTCCTTACATCATCAGACTTAAACAGCAGCAAAGAAAGATATAATAATCATCTGAGCAAGATGATAGTTGAAGGCACTTTTATGTATTGGATGTTGACTGGTGATGCCTCATGACAAGACTTGATGTTAGCAAGGCAAATACTCCTTTTGTTGTTGCTTCATGTGATGTCTTGACCAATATTTGTCACATTAGTATAACTAGAAGGGGGCAAGAGAGCACTAGTCCCTGGCACCAACTTAGAGGGAACACTGCTATGGTGTCCTTCCCTTCCCATCCACCCCCTGAGGCTGGATTCAGACATGCAGGCACATGAGGCTTGTGGCACTGTGAACATCATTGCGGCACCACAAACCATATGCATTGCACATTAAACCTGCTAATATGCAGTGCCGGGACAAAATTAGCTATCATCCCTGCAATTTTAATTTGAATCGGGCAAGAAATGACAAAATTATAGGCATTTTCATGATTCCCCATTATAGCCCATGGGCGAAACGGCAAAACAGTTTTGATGGAACAAAACAGAACAGTGTTTCGAAACAGCAAAATGAAATGTCCCTTTGAAATGGCGAAACTGAAGTTGAAATGAAATGGTGCCATTTCGCACAGCCCTAGAAATCAATAGACTAGTTATTGATTCTGTAAAGACAGATGCAAGGAAAATTATAAGAGAGCTTTTTGATGCAATATAGATGAGAAAAGACCTTAACATCTCATTTTATCAGTTAGTCAAAGTGCTGCTTCTATGAACTTTATTGTGTGTCTGACTTGAATATTGAAATGAAATGGCCTATAATTTTTTGTAGCAGGTTTTGTTTTGGTCTGTCCCACTTTCAAATACATTTGCTTTGAAACTCAAATTACATGCTTTCCTTAAATAGAACCCTCCCCCCACAACCCAAGCCAAGCCAAACCAAACCAAACCAAACCAAAACAAAAAAGTTAATTAGTGCAGGTAAGGAAAAGAACAGTACATTTTTGAGGGCAATCAAAACTCATAAGCAATTATTGACCTTTAAATCTTGTGTGTGTGTGTATAATTACTGTAAAAGCTCATGACGTATAGGTCTAGTTGTAAATCTGGTTTTGCAGATCTCTGTAGTGCCATGAGGATATGGTGGTAGTTATGCCTGTGGCTGGTACGAGGAAGGTTACAGAACTCTCCTAACACCAAACTGCCAATGGATCTTGTTACACCTTACACCGTGACCTGCTGATGTTGATCAGTGTTTGTGCTAGTTTGAGTTTGGAGCAGTTGCATTTCAGGTCAGCAGGGGCCTGGAGGCCTGAAAGCTAAGAACCTCCCCACCAATTCCAGGCTTTCCCCCTGGGAGGAGGAGAGGAGGAGGAGTTGCACTTTATGTAAAAGAGCCATTGCTCAGAGCTCCACTATGAAGCTGGAGATAGGCCTGTTGAGAGTCTCTGGGTTAGGGTCAGAGGGGAGAGCAACAAGGGTGATGTCATGGTGGGGGTCTGCTATAGACCACCAGACCAGGAGGAAGTGGTGGGATGAGGCTTTCTTCAAACAGCTAACTGAAGTTTCCCAATCACAGGCCCTGGTTCTCATGGGGGACTTCAATCACCCTGGTATCTGCTGGGAGGGCAATACAGCAGTGCACAGGCAATCCAGGAAGGTTTTGGAGATTACTGGGGACAGCTTTCTGGTGCAAGTGCTGGAGCGGCCAACTAGGGGCCATGCTCTTCTTGACCTGCTGCTCACAAATGGGGAAGAATTGGTGGGGAATCTAGTAGTGGGTGGCAATTTGGGCACCAGTGACCATGAGTTGATTAAGTTCAGGATCCTGAGGAAAGGAAGGATGGAGAGCAGCAGAGTAAGGACCCTGGACTTCAGAAAAGCAGACTTTGACTCACTCAGGAAACTCATGGGCAAGATCCCATGGGAAGTTAGACTGAGGAGGAGGGGAATCCAAGAGAGCTGACTGTACCTCAAAGAAGCCTTACTGAGAGTGCAGGAACAAACCATCCTGATGTGCAGGAAGACTAACAAGTATGACAGAAGACTAGTTTGGCTTAGCAGGGAACTCTTCAGTAAACTAAATCACAAAAAGGAAGCTTATAAGAAGTGGAAACTTGGACAAGTAACTAGGAAAGAATATAAAAGCATTGCTTGGGCATGCAGGGATGAAGTCAGCAAGGCCAAAGTGCAATTGGAGTTGCAGCTAGCAAGAGATGTGAAGGGTAACAAGAAGGGTTTATACAAGTATGTTGGTAGCAAGAGGAGGATCAGGGAAAGTGTGGGTCCCTTTCTGAATGCGGGAGGCAACCTTGTAACAGAGGATGCAAAAAAGGCAGAAGTACTCAATGCCTTTTTTGCCTCAGTCTTCACAGGCAAGGTCAGCTCCCAAACTACTGCACATGGCAGCTATCTGGGGAGGAGGTGAGCAGCCCTCAGTCCCCTAAAAGAACAGGTTGGGGACTACTTAGAAAAGCTGGACGTGCACAAGTCTATGGGGCCTGAGGGTGCTGAGGGAGTCGGCTGGTATGATTGCAGAGCCACTGGCCATCATCTTTGAAAATTCAGGGTGATCAGGAGAGGTCTGGAATGATTGGGAAAGGGCAAACATAGTGCCTGTATTTAAGAAAGGGAAGGAGGATCCAGGAAACTATAAACCAGTCAGACTTGCCTCAGTCCCTGGAAAAATCATGGAGCAGGTCCTCAAGCAGTCCATTTCTAAGCACTTGAAGGAGAAAAAGGTGATTAGGAACAGTCAGCATGGATTCACCAGGGGCAAGTCATGCCTGACCAACCTGATTGCCAAGGTGACTGGCTTTGTGGATGTGGGAAGACTGGTGGATGTGGTACACCTCGATTTTTTTTTTAACAAGGCTTTTGATACAGTCTCCTACAACATTCTCCCAGAGAAGCTAAGGAAGTATGGGCAGGATGAATGGACTGTAAGATGGATGGAAAACTGGCTGAAGTCTTGGGCTCAGAGAGTAGTAATCAGTGGCTCATGCACATGTGGCATGGCAGGAGGCACGATTGTGTGGACTGTGCATTAGATCGCATTGCATCTTTAGCTGTATGTGTAGAGGGGGCCTTAGTGTGAAATATGTGCTTAAAGACTGGTAGCTCAGACTGCACAGATGCTTCAGTGCTTGCAAGAACATTTTTTAAATGTTCTTATGTAGCTTCTTTTGTTATGATCAGGGTCAGTATATATTTTCCCCTTAATGAATTGCCTTGCTATGTCTTATGATAATAAATGAAGAATCTGTTTTAATACTGAGACATACAGGATACTAAACAGGTCAGATAATCTCTTTTTTTATTATATATGAATTGTTGTTTAAATAAACTGGTTATTTTTAAAGATTGCTTCCTTTCTTGTCTGCCAGTATGAAAGGGGGAAGATTCAGGCAGCACAAAGAGAGAGCACATGCATTTGAAACGGCAGGCAGTAATCCATCTTCCTAATGCTCCCTTCCCCTTCAACACTCTGCTCGTCTTGACTCCTCCGGGTTTGGCTCTCATCCCACTGTGTTCCAAAGATCTCCTGTCTCTCTGCAGAGTCTTCATCCCCTTTGCATGCACTCTCCACACTAATTGCTGTACCCTGCTGAGGCTCCCCTCTGCATCAGACAGCCTGTTTGCAAAATTCTTAGTCTGGAGGAGGGATCTTTGCCAATGCGTGCAACTGTTGGTAGAGTGGGCAAGTCTCTGGGCAGATTCCAGCTTTTCTGTTGTCTGCCCTCATCCTATGGCAAGCCTACTTCCGAACTTTTGCCTTGCTTCCAACATTCCTTTTCATACTTATCATAGTCCGTGGCTCACCTTTCCTCTGCAGTATCTTCCCAGACTTCCTGATTTTTTGCAGTTTCCCTGAAAGTGAGCCTGCATAGCCCTTGCTCCCCACAAGCTGAGAAGACCCAGGATTTCTTTCCTTATGCAGGCAGGAGCACTGAGTTTTTAAATGGTAATCTTTTTAGTCATTGAGCATTGCCTGTCAGCATGCAATGGTAGGTGAGCAGGAAAAGTATATCCAAAACATGTCAGGGGTTTAAAAGTTGTGGACTTCAAAATGATGACTGACGTGGTCACAAGCTTGGGGTAGGAATAATATGAGATTGGTAACACACTGTTCACATTGGAGTTCAGCCAGAAACTACTGGCTGGGAGCTCACTTATTCTGATGATGGAAAAGCTGAGTTGGTCCAATAATAAATATTACCCTAGGAAATCCTTGCCACCAGCTTAATTCAAATTTACGTGGGAGGAAACAGAGTCTGGGGCCAATCAGGACAAGAGAAGGGCTAGCTGAAAGCAGCTTTTCTGAGTTTGAGAGAGGACAAATCAAATGGTGAAATCCCAAAGCTGAATGCTGGGTAGGAAAATGTGGTGAACTGGAAATACATTTTGGAGGAATGGTACTGAAAGTCCCAGGAAGACCACCTGAATTCTGTCTTTTTGGGTTTTGTATTTGGAATATTTTTGCCCTTTTTTTTAGGTTGGGGAAAGAAGAAAAAAACTTCTATGTATTGTGTCTTGAAAGAGAGAGAATCTGTAATTTTTGTTTTATTAAAGTCAGAGAGTCATCACCTGGGACTTCCCCATGACAGGACCCGTGTCAGCACAGCTACCTTGCTCCCATAGCCTCTTGACAGCCTGGCTTCAAAGGTTCCCATAACTGCTGCTGCCCCAGAACCTTCCTCAGAAATATGTTATAGTACAGAAGTTTAACTTCCATATTGGTCTGCAGTAACTTCAACTATTTTATCTTGTGGATTTAGGGAAGTATGCCATAGATAATCAGCCCTCTCACCCTGAATGTTGTTTTTCTTCTATACACGTATATGAAATCCATAGATCTAGTTACCGGAGAATAGGTTTTGTATGGCTGAGGGTGGTGGGGAGCCTCTCTCTTTTTTCTGTGCCTGCCGTGGTGCAGACATTTGAATGCAGAGGGACACTTCACATTTCCTCCCTTCTTACAAAATGGAGGGTTTCTCAGTTCTTATTCGCATAAAATTCTTAGGTAAGAAATAGGACTTGTCATACTGACTCACCCAGGTGTCTCCAACAGTAGCCCACATCAGAACCTCACAGTCAGTAGAAGGTGGATAATTTACCCACCACATTAAGTTTCAAATTGAAACTGAGTACTTTGAGATTGGCCCTGAACCATGAAGTTTAGCATCACTTCTGAAATGGAATTATCATCCCATTACTTATCATCCTGTTTATCACTGTCAACGACATAGACCAAAAATATCAGTCTCATTAACAGTGGGGGCAGCGCTTTATCATTACTTTCAAAGGAAAGTAACAATACTAGCACGGTGCAAAAGGAAACAGCTTCCTCATTTGCTTTTGATTCCAGCTGATTCCCGATTTAAGAAATGGGATTGATTTGTTTTCTACTCTTGTTGAACAGTTATTTCAATTGTTTGGGGTTCTTTCTTCTTACCACCAAGCCTGATACGGGTTCTGCTCAGTTTGTGTATGAGAATAATAGGGTAGGTTCATCGTAACATAATCTGACAATGCCATCGCTAGAGCTGGGTGGGAAATGGGTTTCATATTCGAGGAAAATTTTGAAATTATTTTCCCATCCTGAATCATAATAAAAAATTTAATCTCTAAAATATTTATAAATCAATAATCTGAGGGGAAAAAAAATAATTTTACCTGAACCAAATGTTGTGTTTCATTTTGGGCCTTTTCATTTTTTGAAAAATGTATTAATGTTAGCTTTGAGGCAAAGCCATTTTCTAGTTCTGAAATATGGCGTAATGGAATTTTTAGACAATTATGAAACTTTTCCCCTAAAAGTATTTTGAAGTGGGAAATGTGCAAACTTTTGACTGAAGTTTCAGTTTTGACAAGTCGGCAATTTTCAAAGAAAAACATTCAGACAGAAATGGTCAGCCAACTCTAGTCAGTATATTATTACTGCAGTGATCAGGGCCATATCTTTTCCAGATTCCACCCAGAAGCTTGAGGGCCTTATTACATGGTAATTTTTGGCAGCCTCTTGAGCTCTTAACTCCTAGATTTCCACACATTAACATCTGAAACTAGTTTTAAGCACTTGTTATTCAGCTCAAAGACTTCCTCCATTTGGTTGAGGAAGAGTCCACTGCAAGGATCTCAGTACTTGGAAACTTTATGACGACAACAGGAGACAGAAAAGCAGGAGTGGGAGAAACAGCATGTCACAGACTGAACAAGACTCCAGAGCCATCCACCCTGCATAGAAATGTGTCCCAGATTCAGCAGAGTCTGTAGATCCTGGATTGGGTTTGTCAGCCATCTTGCACAATTATGGACGATAATCATACACAAGTGCAAGGGAGTGCTGAAGATTCAGCTCAAAGTTATGTCACTCCAGGGCAGGATTTTCTCTGATCCGTGTTACCCAGCTCTCTTGCCCTTGCTGGCCTGGACCGAGCCCACTGCCTCACCCCCACAAGCCCTCCCCAGATTCCCACTCACTGCTCTCCTGCCCACCCCGCTACTTACTTGTGGCTCCCTGAGCTGTCTGTACCAGCTCTGGACAGGCTTAGCCCAGAGAAGAGCAGCAGCTGGGCAGGCAGGTTAACAAGTTCCCTGCTTGCTCTCCTGAGATGCACAGCACAGGCAGCCACAAGTAAGTGGGGTGCAGGTGGGACAGGGAGGAGCCCCAGGGACAGGGGGTAGGGAGTAATGAGGAAGCCCATAAAGGAAACGGGAGAATTTTTACCTTTCAGTCCTCCAGGCCAAGCTGGCCTTAAATGTGACTACTCCAAACTGAAGACGGCACTAACACTGATCAACATTTGTGCAGCTCACAGTGTGATGTGTAGCAAGGCTCTGAGAGGGAATGAAACAAGGAAATATAGGGAGTGTTTGGTCAATGTTCTTTAACATTTTGGGGCAGATTTCAGCACTCCATTGTCTCCACATGTGAAAAGGAGAAGTTGGAGGTGGAAGATTTGGGTTGTGCTAAATCACATAGTTCATAAATTAATCTGGAGTCTTCTTTCAATTGAGCCATAGAATAATGGAGTTGCACTAGAAAAATAATTACTTCTAGGTTTTGGAAATAGGAATGTAACACATGTAACAGTTCATTAAAGGTTAAACAGATTAATTAAATGTGAAGATATGCTGTTTTAGATGCTTTATTTACCAACCTTGAGTGGCTATGACTAATCTTTCTTGTGAATGCCTATTTTCAGACAGTGGAAAGTAAGGAAGTTATATGAGCAAGCAAAACACACAGCATAGCATTATACATTATGGCGACAAGACAGTGTGATGGATTTCAATCCTTTTCTATTTTGTGTAAATGTATAGATAAAAAATAATTAATGTCTAGGACTTACAGAAGAGTGATTTAGGAGGTGCTGGAATATATAGAAATAAGAGGCAGAATTTTGTATATTAACTTTTGGCTAAATTTGTTTGGAAAGATCTGGGGGAGAAAATTCTGTTCTTGGCTATGCCAGTGTAAATTTGAAATAACCTAATGGCATGGGGGGATAAGTAAAAATATGGGAGAACAAAAGCTGGACTTTAAAATGAGAGAATCTCAAACTTTGAAGATATTAGTTTTACTCCTTGCAACATCTTTAATCTTTTCTTAACAGAATGTCTGCATCACTCAGAAAATGTTGCATGTCAATCTGCCTCCTACTTTATTAGAGTTTTGGATTTATTAGAAGGATCCCATTTTAGATAATACAAATAGTAAATATAGTACTGTAGTAACTTTTACCTTTGATAGCTCAGCAGCACTGATTAATGATGGGTCAAATCATCCCCCCCTGCAGTCTATTCCAATTTATGGGATTAGAAACTCTGGGGGTGGAATTCTATTACCCTTTGTGCACTTAAATGGCAGTGTTCCAGCCATATAAGTGGCTTTTTGGCACTTAGCAAAGGTTGTGATTCTATTAACATGGATGTGTAAGTGTACACATGTAGGCTTGGAGTATGAATTGGGGGATCTCCCCTAGTGATGACGTGGGGGTGAGGAAGTAAGGGGGAGGATGGGAAGAGATTCTTGATCTTGATGTGAGTGGCCGTTGGGAGATGTGGTTGGAGGAAGATGGAGATCTGGAGTTAGGGCAGTGTGTCTCTGGGTAGCATTTTATATTTTTAGCCTTTTGGATAGGATGGGATATAAATCCTATTAAATAAAATAAAGAAATACACTAGTACTTTCATATGTGCTTAGCCACTGCATAGCTTGTTGTGTAAGTCCTGAAAACACATGGATGATGGAGAGAGAGACTTCTTCCATGGTTTGGCATCAATAACAGAGTGGTTACAGCACCCAGGTTCTAGTCCTCTCTTACCCACAGAGGCATTCAACCTCTACTTCTCTAACTTCCCAGCATAATGCCCAACACACTACAGATTAGATAAATCCTTTCTTCGGTGATGTTTTTGAAACTGGCCTCCTGGGCAAACGAGAGGAAGATGCATGCAGCCAGCAAGAAGAGAACAAGCTGGAGTATATGTGGTTCAGTAAGATGCTAGCTGCTTCTCTGAAAGGGAATAGGCTCTGAGTTCAAGCTCGGGATCTTTTTCCCAATGGGACAAAAAATCCATAGATTTCATAGACATTAGGGCTGGAAGGGACCTCAGAAGATCATCGAGTCCAGCCCCCTGCTCAAGGGGCAGGAAGTCAGCTAGGGTCATAGGATCCCAGCAAGATAAGCATCCAAACTTCTCTTGAAGGCGTTCAGTGTAGGTGCATGAACCACCTCCGGTGGCAGCCTATTCCAGACCTTGGGGGCTTGGACAGTGAAGAAATTCTTCCTTATGTCCAGCCTGAAATGGTTGTGCTGAAGTTTATAACTGTTCAACCTTGTCACCCCTTGCGTTGCTTTGGTGAACAATCATCTCCCCAGATCCTGGTGAACACCTCTGATAAAATTTATAGGTGGCCATCAGATCACCCCTGAGCCTGTGCTTTTCCAGGTTAAAGAGTCCCGTAGCTCTCAGTCTGTCATCATAAAGTCTGTTTTCCTGACCTCTGATCATGCACTGGCTTTTCTATGGACTCTCTCAAGCTTCTTCACATCCCTTTTGCTACATTTTCATATTTTACTTGCACTTATGCATTCACAATGGACATGGGTATATGCCCAGCCCCATAAGCAGCCATTATGTAGCCTACTGTATGCTCAGTCTATATGTATACATGTACAATTCTACAGTCCAGGGGTAATAGATTCTCAACTTATGTTTACGTGCCCCAAAGACCACTCGTATATCTGAAATGCTGCCATTTAGGTGCACAAAAGTCTTGATTTCTAGAAAAATCCTACTGAGATTTGTGGCTTTCTTCTCTCTGCTTCTATTGGATACATAGGGGATTTGCTCTCCGACATGCATGGATCTCTGGATGAAGATTAATTTGTGTAAAGTCCTTTATACTCCTTACTAGATACAGCTTCCACAGCATGGCACATTCCCACTATTTTTATTAGCTCCAAACATCCACAGCTGAAGCTCAGCAGGTAGACATGTGATGGGGACATTTTCATTTAGTCTGCTATGGGAGTTGTCAGGGCTAACTCTTCAGGGCTAAAACATCAGGGATGTGCAAAGAATTTTTCCAGCACTGCTGTTTAGGTAACTGATTTCTTAGTATACTATTAAATATATTTTATCATTATACATTTTAACATCCTTAATATATAATACAAGTTCTTGCCAGAGAGACTGTCAGTTACCAAGCAAAGGGGAAGGTGGGAATTGAAACTATAAGTCATTGGCGTTGAGGGAGATCTGGATGACCATTAGAGATGTGTACACATATATAATCGCAATTTCTGTCTCTTTCTGTATACATACACTCTTGTTATGTACATAAGATATCATATTTACTCAAATCCAAGACAAGGTTTTTTGCCCCAGTCAGCAGGAGGACAAAAAAAGCCTAATCTTAGATTCAAGTATTTTCTTGGGCCACATCAGGAATGGCAGGTGGGAGGGAGGGGCAGGATGCCGGGGTTGGCAGACGCAGGGGGAGGAGGGCAGGCACAAGCTTGGGAGGCAAGAGGTGGGAAGAGATTGCAGGGAAGGGGAGAGGGCAGTGGGGAGGTGGGAGTGGGAGGGGAGGCAGCAGGGGGCAGGCACAGGCATGGAGGGGCAGGTGGCAGGGGCACACATGTCAGGGGGAGGCATGGGGGGCAAGTGGCAGGGGGAGCAGGCAGCCGAGGGGGGGGGCACAGGCATCAGGAAGGCGAGGGACAAGGGGAGCAGGCAAGGGACAGGGGTCGGCCCCCTCACCTACCTCTGCTGCTTTCCTTGATACAGTGTTGCGGGGGAGGGGAGAATTTAAGACTCCCCCACTAATTAGATTATTTACATGGAAATTATAACAATGATAGTTTTCCATGTATAGAATCTAATTATTGGAGGGCCATCATAAATTCAAAGTCATCTTGGATGTGGGTAAATATGGTACATTTGTATACATGTAGAATCATAGATAAGCAAGGCTAGAAGGGCTCCAGAGGTCATCTAATCCAGCCCCCTGCCTGAGGCAGGATCATTCATAACCAAATCACCCAATTAAAACCATAATCTAAACTCTACATAAGACTACCATTAACCCTGATAAAAACATAGGCCTAATTTTCTAACCTGCCACAGTTAAATCAGGGGAACCATGGCAGCCAATGACCTCCTTCTATGAAATTATCATCAGTGACTTGGATGAGGGGGTAAAAAGCACCCTGTTCTAATTCACAGATGACACTAAGGTGTGGGGGGAAGTGGGCACACTAGAAGGGAGGAATAGGCTGCAATCAGACCTAGACAGGTTACAGTGTAGGGCGGATAAGAACAGGATAGGTTTCAACACTGACAAATGCAAAGTACTGCACCTGGGGAGGAAGAACCAGCAGCATACCTACAGGCTGGGGAACCCCCTTCTCATCAGTGGAGAGGCAGAAAAGGATCTTGGAATCATAATTGATGTCAAAATGAACATGGGCTGGCTGTGTGGGGATGCGGTCAGGAAGGTCAACCACACCTTGTCATGCATCCACAGATGCATCTCAAGCAGGGCCAAGGAGGTGATCCTCCCCTTCTATGCAACACTGGTCAGGCCGCAGTTGGAGTACTGTGTCTGGTTTTGGGTGCCGCACTTCAGGAGGTATGTGGACAGCATGGAGAGGGTCCAGAGGAGGGCCACTCACATGATCAGGGGGCAGCAGGGCAGGCCCTATGAGGAGAGGCTAAGGGACCTGAACCTGTTCAGCCTCCACAAGAGAAGGCTGAGAGGGGATATAGCGGCCATTTACAAACTAGTCAGAGGGGACCAGCAGGCATTAGGGGAGTCCCTGTTCCCCTGAGCACTCCCAGGAGTGACAAGAAATAACGGTTACAAGCTGGCAGAGGGTAGATTTAGACTAGACATCAGGAGGCACTACTTCACTGTCAGGGCGGCTAGGATCTGGACCAACTTCCAAGAGAAGTGGTACTGGCTCCTAATCTGGGGATCTTTAAGAGGAGGCTAGATGAGCACCTTGCTGGGGTCGTTTGACCCCAGTACTGTTTCCTGCCATGGCAAGGGGTCAGACTTAATGATCTACTCAGGTCCCTTCTGACCCTACCAACGATGAAACTATGAAACTATAAATATTGTCAATAGATGCTCAAGAGATCCTGGGTAGAGGGCCATGTCCCCTGTTAGAAAGGAAGGTAAACCCCGCCCCATAGTCTGTACCAATATGACCATAGGATAAAATATAGATATACATATGTACATTTACTGAGTATTCATGAACAAGCCTATTTTTTCAGAAGTGGGTTGAATCTAAGCAGCTGGGTCTCAGATCCCTTTAACATTGCTGAAGCTATGATTTCCCTTGTATGGGGTCTCTACTCTTTTCTGTGTAGGAGCCAACTCATTTCTGTAGTAGTTTAACTAGCAGTGGGCCACTCCACACTGATGGATACCTCTGCTTGTGCTGCCTAGGGGCCCAAACATACTAATTATGCCTTTACGTTTCTATATTGGCTAATAGGACTATGTGAAGCTTCACTGACTGTTCCATTTCAACACTGTTTCGACTCATTTCAAGCTCAAAATAGTGAAATTGAAATCAAACAGAGGGCTTTGAAACAGCCTTAAAACTAAACTAGGGCAGTCAAAACATTTCAAAAGTTTCAAAGCTGAAGATGGCCTTGCCTGCAGGGAAACAGAAAGTAAGGGGAGGGAGGGGAAAGAGGGGGGAAGGACTGATCTCATATTAACTGTGTAGCTGGCCAGTGACTGTGATCCTTCCCTGAGGTCCCTTCCAGTCCCAGTGCTCTGGGGGAGGGATGGAAGAAACAGTATAAAAGGCAGCATTTTTTGAACTGCCTCGCTTTCTCCCTTGGGTTCAGTTGTATTGAGCTGTGTGTTCCAGCAGCTCAGCATCAGACAACGAAGGCTATAGCACTGAGTGATCTTCTGAAGTATTTCCTACTTGCTAGCCTAGGCTAGCCTAGCAAGGGGGATTTCAGAATACTTTTTGGCTTTTTCTTTCTTCTAGACATTTTTATTTTATTATTATAGTCATTGATTTATTTTTTTGAATTTTATAATTATATTGGATAGGGTTACACTGTAGAATTTAATTTATAGAGGAAGGCAAATACATTTATAATTTATTTCTATACATTTAAAGCTTTGCAACATGCATACTTACATACATTATAAAATGTATATAGGAAGAAAGATATATTTATTTTTGTTTTTATACATTTATTATTTGTACCACACTTATGTTATTGGATTTATATAGGGAGAAAGACATATTTATATTTCTTGCTAAACATTTATTCTTTGCACCACAAGCACATTATTGCATTTATATACAACCACAAATACATTTATATATTTGTAGAAAAGGAAGACATGAAACACACCATGAAGCATGGTGGAAAGGCAGGTGGTCACATTGGCAAGCCTTCAGGGAGAGGTGAAAGAGGGGGTAGAGGGAGAACAGTAAGTTCCACCCCCCCATCAAACTGAGATGCAGCCTCTTTCCTCCAGCTAGAAGGGATGAGTCTTCCACAAGCAGCAAGGAGAGGGTGTTGCCCTGTGCGGTCAGGCCAGCTCTCAGGATCTCAGTATTGCACTGTTAGACAGGAGGGGATGACACAATTGCACATATACAAACACACACACTACCAGCTCAGGCACATACACATCCAAACCAGCCTAGGCACATGCATACCTATCACCAATTCAAGCACATACACTATACACCCCAAAGGTTAGACAGATCACTAATTCGTATATCATGCACAGTGACATATATACACACACACACACACTCACCAGTTGACATACATACAACCCATCTACATACATACACAGATAAGTTCCTAACTTGGATGGTACAGTGTGTATGTGTGTGCTTGGCATACCTAGGGTACTTGGGGGAAGGTTCAGGTGAGAGAGTTAAAGTGTAGGGAGTGAAAGTTGCCAGAACTGGGATTAGAACTGGTGGACTACAGAGAAGCTGGCTGAGGAACTGAGGATTGGGTTTACTTAAGGTAGAAGTAAACTGGGGCTGGAAACTGAGGCAGACAGCTGAGATATTGGGGGGGGGGGGGGGGAAAGGGGGGGGCAGGGG
>NW_005842074.1:100546-125023 GCF_000455745.1 Alligator sinensis
CACACACTGGCAGCAGGAGAAAGAGACTCAGTGGAAGGGTTGGAGTCTAGGTAGGGAAGAGAAGCAGAGTCCAAGTCCTTGGTTGAAGGGGGCGGGGGGGTGATAGCTACGTAGCCAGGCTGGAAAGGGGTCCTTGTCCAGTAGGTATTGTCCAGAGGGGGGTTGCCGGCAGGGCTTCTGGGTGGATAGATAGTGTGGCATGGTGCTGGTCCAGATGGAGAGGGTATCCTAAGGAGTCAGTCTTCACTACCCCTTTTATGGGGCAGACTACCTCTAACCTCCTATGGGGAGGGCCTGTTCGAGAAGGCTCCAGGTGTTCTTACTGAGCATGTGCAGCCTGGCACAATGGTGGGTTGCTTAATTTTTTGTTTCTTGAATGCTGAGGGTGTTTCCATGGGCTGGGTCATTGGTTCAGGTATTGGTATTGATGGTTCGGTCCTTCAGAGGGAGCTATTTTTAGACCTACTGCCTTTGTCTCTCAAGCACCCTCATTCATCCCCATTTATTCAGGAACCAAGTTACATAGGTGGGGTAGGTGTGAGTCATGGGTTACAGAACCCGGCCTGGGGACAGGATGGAGACTTGGCAAACAAAATGGAAACTTGACATGACTTATTCTAACTTACATAAGTAGGCCTAAATCATATAGTACCAGTGAAACAGTAATATAGAACATTAAAAATCAATATAAACATAATAATTATACAATATAAAGAAGGAGAAAAAACAAAACAAATACAACTTGCTACAAAAATAAAATGCTGAAGCTTATCCTATGTCTTATCTCACTTATACTTATCTATAAAGAACAGAGAGGGAAAGTAAAAGTCAGAAATGGTTGGGGAAGGGGAGGGAATGCATTTTAAAAGGAAAAAAAAAGAAAAACTGGGGGTTTGCAACAAGGAGAGCAGTGCCAGTAACACTGCCTGTGCCTGCATCCCCTCCACAAGGACCAGCCATAACCTGCCCCCACCACCACTACCATGACAACAACAAGCAGCAGCACCAACACCAGCATGACAGCCTACTCCACTCCCATTTCACTTCCCATGCTGAGCCTTCCAGTGCCAGAGGAAGAGCTGGAGCTGGATCTGAGTTCACTAATAAGGCCAATTGTGGGGAAGGAGCGGGAATCAGCTGAGTTTGTGCTCCACACCCCTCAAGTTGCTCCTAGAGCCAGATCTCCTTCGCCAGAAGGCATTTTGGAGGAGGTTGATATACAGGTGGAGGCAAGCAGCTCAGCTGCGCCCACTTCTCCTCTTGCTGTGCCTCTGCCTGCTGAGGAGGAGGAAAGTGCAGCAGCATCCACACATGCCCCTGCACACCAGAAGTGAGAGGGTAACATGGTCTGGGATCATTTTGAGCTGGCAGATGATCCCACGTATGCTATCTGCCTGCACTGCTGAGCCCAAACCAGCTGGGTCAGGGAACAAAACATATAAGCACCACGGGGATGCTGATGCATCTTCACAGGCACCACCCCTTTCCCCTTGCTCCTTCTCACCCTGGCATTAGCAGGAGTGTGCCCAAAGGGAAGTTCCCCTCTCATTCCAAAGCCTCTCTCCCCTGAAAGCAGAGGCAGGCCACCCTGGAACACTGGGGGAAAGGTGGGCAGAAAGTGGGGCACATTGCAAGGGCAAGCAAGATCACCCAGAGCATTGGGGAGATGCTTGCTGGTAATGGCCAGCCCTTCTCCTTAGTTGAGTGGCCAATGTTCAGGCGGCTTATGGTACTTGTGACCCCATCCTACCATGTGCCCATGTGCACCACCTTCAGCAGGTTGGTGGTGCTCTCCCTGTATGAGGCATGCAGGGAGTACATGAGGGAGGAGTTTTACAAGGCCGGTCCACAGGTGGCCTTACACTTCACCTTAGATATCTGGAGCAGCTGGGGTGGCGATCACATCTACCTCTCCCTCACAGGGCACTGGTGTGACCAGTCAGGCCATCGGTGGACTCTCCTTCAAGTCAAGGTGATGGATGAGTCCCATAAGGCAAGCTCACCCATGGGTTTACGGTCACCGACAATGGGGCCAATATGGTCAAGGCATCCACTGTGTGGCACACAAGTTTCACCTCATTGTCAGTGATCCTTGGAAGAGGACAGGGCTGCCAGTGACAGCACCAGCACCACCAACAAACTCATTTCCAAATGCAGGAAGGTGGCAGGCTACTTCCACCATAGCATCAAGGGGGGCAAGATGCTGTGGGACAAACAAACAGAGCTGAACATCCCACAGCATAATGTCATGCAGGATGTGGAGACTCAGTGGAACTCTACATACCCGATGCTCAAGAGGCTGATGGAGCAACAGAAGGCCATCTATGAGATGGTCTTGCTCAGGGAGATTGGGATCAGTGGTCCCCTTAACAGAACTAAGTGGGATACCCTCTCCCAGATCTTGGTGGTCCTCAAGCCCTTCCTCAAGGCCACTGAGACCATCAGTGCTGGTGATGCCTTCCTTAGCCAGGTGATCCCCATAGTGAGGAAACATCAGAGCCAAATGGAGAGCTTCCAGGGGATCAGTGTTCCTGGCTGGGGCAAGCCGCTGTCACCAGACATCCAGGCACTGGTGAGGCAGCTGAAGGAGGGCATCAGGAAATGGCTTGATTTCTTGCAGTCCAGTACGGTCCATGTGCTGGCTGCCATGTGTGACCCAAGGGTGAAGGGCAACGTATGCAGCAGCCAAACCCTGAATCAGTGAACGGAGGTGCTGGTGAAGAGAGTCAGGGAGGCAGAACGGGAGAGCTGAGGGACATGGAAGAGGGGGATCCACTGTCCCATATTAGCACGCCATCCACCAGCCAGTCTGGCTCTGAAAAATGTTTTTTAAATTGTTCTGTCTCAGGATCAGGCCTGAGAGACTGGAGACAGAGTGGGTTTTTTTGTGTAGGAATGTGCCCCCACAGGTAGTTGGGTATTATTGTCTTTGATAGATTCTGGTGTGCAGTTTGGGGGGGTACTGGAGATTGTTGGCAGATTTTGTGTTATGAGCTGTAGGAAGTTGGCTTCAGTTCTGGTGATGAGGTTAGGTGCTTGTTTGAATTTAGAAACCACTTTTCAGAGCCTGGCCTATGAACTTCACTTCATCAGCCTCCTAGGTACAGAAACTCAAGAACTCAATATAGGCAGTAGAATTCTGACACACTACAACCTCCCAGACATCTGACTTCCCAGGTACCTCTGCACTTTTACCTGCGCAGCTACATCCCCCTTCCACCCCCTCCTCCCCAACCCCAGCCTGTCCCTCACTCCATGACACCTCCATTTCCATTTTTACTGACTGGTTTTCTTCCCTGCATTGCATGCCAGGCCAGCTTCTGGCTTTTTTACTATTCCTTCCATCCAGGAACAGCACACAGACACACCAACTGCAGGTGCTTCCTCAGCCTGACAAAGGGTTTTTCAAGCCAAAAGCTTGCTAAGATATATTTCTATAACTAATCTATCATTCAGCTCATCTGCTAAAACATACCAGATTAGATTGAGCCAAAGGAAAGGACCTTATCTGCCAGTGCCATGTCCTTAGACCAACACCCCTAGCACCTGACCGGAAGGACACAGGGCCCTGGGCACATCTAATCCCCAGGGCTGGGGCTGGCAAGGAGAATTCTCTGGTAGCTGCTGGAGAAAAATCCCCTGCAGGAAAGAAAAGAAAGGCTCTAGTAGTTTGTGACAGTTTAGCTGACTGAGATGTTGCTGGTGCTACTGTGCTGCTGCTCACTACATTATACCTGTTGTCCTTTAAAGTGGTGGACTGGACTGAGGCTGTAGGGGAGGAGGAGTCCTCATTGGGGCACACTACCATGTTGTGTAGAGGCTCCAGCGCCATCGAGGGCGCACCTTAACACACACAGTGTCGTGCACCCACGTCATGAGTTTTGCCTTTCAGCAGCCTGAGGTGTAGGGTCCCAGACGCCAGAACCCCCTGCACCTATCTCCTTGAAAGCTGGCAGGATTCATGGCCTCAGCAGGGGCTAGCAGGCCTGCAGTTTTCAACCTGCTGTGCCGTAACACACACACGTGACACGAGTTTTACTTTCAAGACTTTGAGGTGCAGTTTCCCAGAACCCCCTGCACTGATCTCCTTGAAACTTTGCAGACTTCATGGCCTCAGAAGGGGCTACCATGTCTACAAGCATCATCCAAATCAGGCAAGAAATGACAACGTTATAGGCAGTTTTGTGCTTCCCCATTATAGCCTATGTACAAAATGTTGAAACAGAAGTTAAAAAGGAACGGTGCCGTTTCTCACAGCCCTGTTGTCTAAGTGGATTTCCGCTCTAAGTTCTTAAATTTAAGAGAGCAGCAAGGTATACAAAAGCCCATCTGCATATCCATTTAGGGAACTGTACTGTTATGAGGGATGTATGAACCACCTGAAGAACAGCAGAGACCTTTGAACATATGTTTTACCCTCATACTGATATCGCAAAATATCTAAGATTTCCTTGTTGGTTTTTAGAACATTTATAAACAGGAGGATAATTTCCTTTGCATACTCTACATGGTTTATTTGTGTGAAGAGGTAAGTACAAAACTCTTCCATCCTGAAAATATGATTGGAAGGTAATTGTTGTTTTGGCTTTGGAACCAGCTGCCTAAATTTTGCCTTCCTGTGGGTGTTTGCTAAATTCAGTGTGATAAACTCACTATAATACATGCTAGTGTTATTGGCAGTTTTAGTGCACACATTTCTCTAAAAACATACAGTCCAAAATAAAGTTACCCACAAAGGAATTAAATATACTTTCAGAGGCTGTTTGAGTTCATTTGAAATAAATAAAATAAGGAACAAATTTTGAAGGTCAGAAATAAAAGGCTCATTGCCAAGGTTGGCTATTTTTTTATTCCTAACAATGCTGACACTGGTCTACTCATAGAATACAATTTTATTTATGGAAATTAGTAAGTATGTGGGCCACAGTACCCTTCTGTCAATCTACAAATGTGTGGCTGATTGATACATGTATACCAAACTAGATAAATGGACAATATGCTAGTCTGAAAATCTTTTTTGATTTCAATGCTCTTATATTTAGAAGTTTTCTGTTTAGCTGGTGTGTCAAGTACTGACAAACATTCTTATAGCTGTTGAATTCTTGATATATTCTACCAGACTCTTCCACTATAACAAATTATGTCTTAAAATTTTGTTCTCGACTGAAAATGAGCAATTAGGCTGGTCATTTCTCTTGGGTTCTGGAACTATGGAAGAAATAAACCCTTTCTGTATTCAGAGAAGAGATGAATCTATTTATAATCTACTATTTTCCCATATATATATATATATATATATATTTTTTTTTTACCAAGACTTCATTCTGCATTACTCATTTACAGGGCAACTGAAATTGAGAATCTTGTAGTTAAGGACACTGGACTGACATTCAGGTGATATGGATTACTGGAGCTATAGGTCATTCAGGTGATAAGAAATATGGCTTTTGCCACAACTTTCTCTATAAACTTGGAAAAATCATTAATTTCTCTATTCCTCAATTGGAGCACACAATAGTTCACTTCCCACTTCACAGAAGCGTTAGGAAGTGTTGGAGGCTCCTACAGATGAGGACCTCATCATTGTAGCATCACGTTCACAATGCTGTAATTGAAGGTCAGGAGCCATTTTCTTTATAAAATCTAGCTTGCACTTTTACTAGTCAGCTGTTTTTATTTATCATAAGACGAAACATGGACAGCTCAAGTAAGGGATGGCTGTCTTTAAATATGCACACAAATCATTGTTAGGTAACTGTTCCTGCATCAAACATTGCTGGAAAGTCTGATTCAAATCCTATTCATATTTCCTAAACACCTTCAGGAACTTGTTATATCATAACAATGAACCAAAAATAATGGGAAAGGGAGGAAAATCTTGACAGTGACTTCCTTTTGTCCTTCAGTGTAATGTCAGTATTTTTCAAAGGAATGCAGGGGAAAGCAGTGGTTTAAATAATAGGTGTTTAATTGGCGACTCAGCTGAGCAAGAAAGAAGCACTGGGACTGATTCTGTTCTAAGGCCAGCTTTAAACCTCTGATTTTATGCTGATGTAAGTAAAAGCACCCATGAATTTTGTCTCAGATACCAGCAGTAGGCTATGGATGCTCCTAACAATGACTTCTGCAACACTGGAAGCTAGATATCTGCTTTGTTCAATTGCACCCTTGAACTAACAAAAGTAAGAATGCTCAAAAGCTGTTATTAAACTCTTTTCTTGCTTTAGGGTCCAATTCTGTCACATTAAGTAATATCTTATTTTCCAAGTAATCTATTCTCTTGAATAGAACTACTTATATACTTGTGAAATCAACTATTCTTTAGAACAAATCAGAGTGGCAGAATCTGGTCCTTAATGAATTCTGGCTTGAGCCTTAAAGGTATTTTTTACTGTGGGTTCATTATTTATTTATCAAATCATTCATGTATTTATCCTTGTTGTTTCCAGTCTTTATGATGTGCAAGGTTAACAAGACGTTCCTTATGAGCTTTCTGTCTGCTGCATTTTAGAGCTTGAGAATTTTCATTCAAATAGCCCTGTCATTTCTATTGTGAGCCAATATGAAACCATACCAAAATTATTATTTTTACCACTTCAGTACTAAATTTGGTCTAACCCATTTAAGTCACTTTTAGCGACAGATTTGCATTTTGACTGGCTATGTGGATGCCAAGTTTCATCCTACGATGAATAAAAACAGCTGACTAGTAAAAGCTCAAGCTACACTTTATAAAGGAAATGGCTCCTGACCTTCAATTACAGCATTGTGAACATGATGCTACAATCATCTGAGGATGTTCATTTTCACTCACAATAACAGTTACACAAGTCCCCAATTTGTTGCCTGTCTGAGATTTTTAGGACATTTCTAAAACCTGTTTTTTCAACAGTGATTAATTTGCCTTTTCCAGATCTGCTAGTGTGGCATTTTCAAAAGGGACACAGGAATGATTATACTACCTATAATAATTGCTGTATAGTGGGGTGCACTACCTGAAATGTAGCCTGAGGAGGCATTGTGCCTCAGATACCCTCTGATTCACAGTCCCCTCCTCATGTGTGCCCTTTATGCCACAGGTGGGTAGTTAATGGTGCTGGCCTATCTGGTTCAGCTGTGCTGACCGATGTATTGGGAGTGGCCCATTCTCTTTTCTTCTCTGACACTTCATATTTGAGGTACAGGGCTCGAGTAGTCTTGCAGTGAATAGATTTAAAACATATTCTCTGTAAAGACTTCTGTTATAATGTAGTATATATAAGTGAGGTTTTCAGACTTCTATCATATCTCAGTTATGAATGTTTGATCTATAATATCTGCTTGAATTAAGGGGATTGACTTGCCTTTAATTGTCTGTACAGTGCTGATCAGAGTATCAATAAAAATACCCACGAAAAATAACTAGCTTGAAGTTGAGGTTAAATCTCTAGCAGTTACATTCAATTTTGAGCTCAGCATGACATCTTAATAAGTTTCTCCTTCCTCATTTGCAAAGAGGCCTCCTACATTTTTGACACCCTTCTGAGATTCTCAGCAGGTCTGACAATTTATGCTGAAGTATTGCTCCTCTTCGGTATTTCTGGGAGTATCTGTGGAATTGGAAACCTATTCTAGGATGCTTTTGATGCAGAGAAGTCATGGAGGTCATGAGATTTAAATCCATTTGCTAGTTAGGGCCTACCAGATGGAATGTATGGACATAGTATGGATCCTGGCAAAGATCAGGAATATTTTTGGGGACTGAGAAGATCAGTGGTGTTAGAGTTTGGTATATGGGATCAAAGAGAGAAGGCAGCTTCCCAAAGGTGCAGAAAAGAGACAGAAAAGAAAACAAAAGGATGCTGGGCCTCAGAGGACTCACATAAACTGAAGGTCTTCCAAATGGTTAAGGGCTTTCTACAGTGTTAGAAATTGTATGTCAATTTAGTATGCACCAGCATGAGACAGATTTAGCATAGTGCACGTATTATCCTGACATTTCTTTTTACCTTTTATTTGTGTGATCTTTATTTTTGGGTCCCTTGTGTTTCTATAAAACTATGATTTTTTTTTGGTTATCTTTTGGATTACCATGATCGTGTTTTTTTAAGGAGAAATCTCAGACTGTCATTTACTGACTCCTTCTGTAGTTGAATGTGATGGGACAGCCTTAGGAATTCTTTCGGCATGAGCAATTTGTTTCTGTTATAACTTCTGCAGAGCCTTGAGCGTAGCCTCTTCAGACATTACTGCACTGCAGAATGTATACACTATTCAAAGCATCTCTTTATACATAATTCATGTACCCATCAGCACAATGCTGAAATGGGCTTTCTTTCAAGGATTGGTAACATTCATGGATCAAAGTGAGGGGAAAAAGAGTTGGTATCTTCTAAAGTTTTAGTCAGCTATGTCTTCCTTTTTCAGCCTATTTTATTTTCTTCAGGAACACTGAGGAATGTGGGCATGGTGAATATCACCTTTGCTATCATTTGAGTTTCAGTGAAACTAAGACGGTTAATACAGTCTTAAGAAAACTGGGGCAAATCTATCATTAGGACCAGGTCAGCTTCTTGGAGTATATATTTTGGTGGAGTTTCCTGATAGCAGAAATTTCCCTGAGGAAGGGAGTTTGTGCCAGCAAATGACAGCCATAATCTATCATATAGGAGAGTCTGAGGATGCCATGAGTTAGTAAAGCCTAAAAATAAAAGCTAGTAAAGTATAAAAAGTGGACATTTGGAGCAAGAAGATAATGTGGAGAGGGGCTGATGAATGCATTGCTTTCAGCCGTTCCTCAGCAGTCTGCAGGGAAAATACCTAATGCAACCTGCCCTTAATGGAAAACTGATCTTTCCCCTTGGGTGGAAGCACAGAAGGAACTAGACTGGTAACAATGCTCAAACTCCCTCAGGACAGACCCCTCACAGTTTTGGATTACACCTTTTGTATCAGCAAGATACACCTTCTCTACTAGGTTTGGTAAATATGATGCCCCCTTGCCTAATTGTCTTCCAATTTACACCAGTTTTCAAATGAATGCATCCCCACTAAGTCAATGAAGATACTGCTGATTTATACTGATGTAATAGATTTGAATTAGTTTCCTTGTATTTATTGATGAGCTCACCCTTTCAAAGAGAAAGGTAACTTACCTGTTAAAACTGGTGCTTTGCTCTCTCATGCTGTACGTTCTGATCTGTTTAGATTACCTCATATTGAGAGAATTTCAGTGCCTTTCCATGACATTTAGCATTGATGGTAAAAATTAATGATGTGAAAAATACCTTTAGCTTTCAGTAAAATGGGAACTGGGCATTTAACAGGCAGGTTAAAAGAGCCCTGTTTTTTCAAAGCAAGAACAATTTGGAGGAAGGCAAAACCCATCACTGAATGTTGTAAATTATGTATTTACTCTCTAGATCTTCCCATCTTTTAGTGAAAAGATGACCACTGATTGGACAGGTAAAATCCAGCCTTTCACAGTGGTAAAGGGGAGCATGACTTTTGTTCACATCCTTCTAAAGATGACAACTGGTTCAAAATCTAATTAAAGACCATCCTAGAAAGGAAGAACAAATGGGCTACTATCTCTTTCTTAGAACTTGAGTGAGATTCAAAAACTTGATTAGAGTTGTATATGACTAATAAGAACAGCCACAGTCTCAATGTGGTATAAACATAGGGAATGAAAATCTTTCCTGATTTAGGGTACAGTTAGGAAGATTTCTCTGGTGGTAAATTATTCTGTCATTGGACACTACTTCTCTGAAACATCTAGTATTGGCTACTCTCAGAGACAGCTCTTTGAACTAGACAAGCTGCTAATCTGGTCCAGTGCCCATCTTCCACAGTTCTTCCTTGCCTTTGCTTAGATTGTGGACATTTACAGAGATTTATCATAAAAAATTGATTACTATTATATTAGTACCAATAAACTGAATTAATTTACATTCCAGTTACTCAATATTATTGCTGACATGAACTGAAAAGGCTGGAGTGAAAGCCAATGTAACAATAATATCCATTATCTGCAACTCTTGTATTATAGTAATTGAGTTTACATTTTCAGGTTAACTCTTCCCTTCTTTCTCCCAAAGTAGGAAGTTCTCTGTACACACATCCTCTAATATTTCAGAAAAATTAGACAGGATAATTTGGCCCATACACAGGTAAGACCACTTCTTTACTTGTGCAGTACCAGCACCCCTGAGAATAGCAGAGGCACACAAGATCTATCTGTGGACCCAGAAGATGCTACCTCTGGTGCATAAAGTTAAGCATGTGAATGGTCCCTTTATTCAATGGGACTACTCCATGCTTAAAGTTATCCGCTTTAAAAGCTTTGCTGATCAGAAGCCAGAAATTGCACTCAGCATGTGGAGTCCTTGACGTCAAAACTTTTGTCTTGCCATCTCTTTGATATATGGTAGACCAGGGGTGGCCAACCCCTGGCACAGGCAGCCTGTGTGTGTTGCACATGGCAGATTGGAGTAGGGACAAGAAGCACAGTGGTAGATAGGGCAGGAAACAGAAAGCAGAACAGCAGATCAAGCAGGAAGCAGAGCAGCACTGTGGGCAGGAGAAGGGAACCAGAGTGACACAGAGAGGATGTGGGGCTAATTAGTAAAACACCTGCCCAAAAGGTTGCCCCGGCTGTGCTAGACCATGGATCTCTTAACTTTCCAGGTTTCCTGCAAAGCTTGTTTTTCAGAAAGGTTCACTTGAGAGCTGATCAGGCTTCAGTTTATTTTTCTCCCTATTACCTTGTGGGTAATTACATGCTGAATAGTGATGAACAGTCTGCTCTATGCTGCATTTTGATGGGTATTTTAATTAATGTGATGGAACCTCGAGCGTCTAGGATTTTTATAAACTAACATAAATACAATAGTCAGGGTCCATGTTCTGTCTCTTAAATAACTAAGTTTTTCCTGGTTCTTTCTTTACAATTTATTTTATTGCCATTTCTGCTGAGATGTTTGGATGCCATGGTGCTGCACATGGTGCAAAGAATTTAAATATATTAAAAACCATACTTGGAGAATTCCCCTTAGAGATTCCTCTACCCTAGAGAGAAATCTAAAAGAGAACCGGCAGAAGAGTTTTTCTTTGAGAGTCCAGAAAAAAGTGTTAAACTGCAAAAATAGATTTACTTAAACTGTGGTTCTCAGCTGCCTTTAAAATGCCTGCATTGAATCCCTCTCTCTTCAGATTCTGCTCATTATGAATGCTCTGGATCATGTGAGCATGAGTCAGTTTTTGAAAATGTGTCAAAGTAGCAGGAATTTTATCCTTTGATCTCCAGCTCTCCACCCCACAGACCGTTATGGGAGTTTTATTTTCACTAGCCAAATATTCACTTTTGGTGAAAAAAAAGAAGGGGAATTGCAGAACTGACAAGCAAATTTGGTCAGTCTTGCAGAAAACAGCCTCTTAGTTCTAAACGTTTTAGGGCTTCAGGTGGCAATTTAGCCATCACCACAATGTTTTCAGTTTTGTTTAATTTTTTTTAATTGTCAAAGGGCCTGATTCTTCACAGATTTATCACCTAACACAGTGCTTGCTATCCTGAATACTTCAAGACTACTCAGAGCAGCGAGTGCCGTGTTACATAGTAAGGGGAAATACTGGTCAAATACTAATAAAGGTTTGTGATATGAAAAATATTTTTCATGGTATACTTTTAAAAGGGAATAACTTTTCTTTCACTTGAATTTCTTCATGAAAAAATTGTAAGTTGTTTTTATTTTTAAGTGTTTTGTTTCTCCCTCTCCCTTGCCCTCTCTTTCTCTTCTCCCCACCTTCCTTCCCACTCTCTCCCACACTTTATTTTTTTTACTTTGTTGCTGAAGAAGGAAAAGATAGGAAACTGGAAACTGATTTATTTCCATTCTGAAGTTCTTTAACAGCTGAATATTTTTAGTTTTGAAAAATAAGATCACTTAAAAGCATCAAAGCATTTCAATGTGCCCTGTCAGCAGTCTTTGCCCGATTATGTCCCATGGCAGTTAAGAGCAGAGGAAGGATTGTGGTTGTGGTAAAGGCACGAGGCTGTCAAATCTAGGTTCTTTTTCCATCTGTGCCTCAAATTTCCTGGGTTATCTTGGGTCAGACTGTTTGCCTCCGTTTTCAATTTGCAAAATAGAGTTAAGTTAGTTTCAGTTTACAGGAATTTTGTGATCCCTAATGTGTTACTATTTCCAAAGGGTTTCTGGGATCCTCAAAGGGTATGTACCATAGAAGAAGAAAGTACCATTGGCTATTTATTAACATGGGATAACTTAAAGTGCAGACAACACAAACATTTTATGGTAGATTAGCAGATGGCCAAAAATTAAAACATAGCCCTTTAATTGTTCAGACAGTGTTTTATCAGCACTTACAAAATAGTAATTTCACCACTGGGCATTTTATTTTAGTTTTTCCTACTGAAGTGGATTTTTTTTATGTCTGTTCTCAAATTTAAAAGCTAGATTTTTGGCTCTCAATCATAGCATGTAATTGGTATATGTGTATCTATCAGTAAAGTGATGGGAAACATTATCAAGGCACTTTTCTGGGAAGTCTTCATAGGAGTGCTGGCAAAGTTCACATGGCATGGGCTATACTTTTTTCATGATGCAGCATCAATTTTCTCTGCGCCATTGGCGATGCATAAGAGGTACATGCAGGTGCACGTGGACCCCCTGAGATTGGCCGTGCACCCCCTGGAAGTGCCAGCTGCAAAACTGGAAGTGCCAGTGGAAGTGCACTTCCAGTTTCACCACTGGCTCGGCAATTGGCAGCTGGGGGACCCTTCCCGGTGATCGGCTGCTGGGGGACCACCCCCGTTGGCAATCTGGTGCCACCCCCCAGACTTGGGAGGCACCAGTTGCTCATGCTCTGCGCTGGCCTTATTCACCTTGGTTATTCTGTGAAAGGAGAGATCCTGAGCATCGCTGCACTCTAGCTGTCCCATGGAAATCCTAGAAAGACTGTAGCAATGAGGGTCCACTGGCTTTCCCATGGAGGGGAGTACATAATTTTTTTCAGTTTTGCTTACTTTCTGTTTAAGGTCATCCTCAAATCTTAGCACTTAAATCTAGGCACAATCAGTATCAATTTCCCTAACTTGGCTTCCAGCAAGTCTTTCTTTCTATAGTTTTTGACTTGTGGGTAAAAAGGATGTAGTATGACAAATATACAGTTACCTTTGGGCCGAAGCAGGTCACAGGCCCTGATTGTTACAGCTTGCAGTGCAGAGAGCAGCCAGGAAAATATGCCAATTCTTTGTATTTTGGGAAGCAGTAAGCGTGGCTTGGTGTGGATGTATGTGGAATGTAGTGATGGAGCTTAAGCTCACGTCATTCAATAAGGATAGCTAGGAAAGCATTTCAAGGGCAGTTTGCTGAAAACAGAATATGACAGTATCACAGAATCAACTGATTTTTGGCAGGCTTCAACATAATGATAAAACGAGTGAACAAGGGCAGCTCAGACATCAAAGTAAAACAAGATGATGTCTCCTAGCTATTTGAATGTCTCTTCCTTCAACATTTTTTATTTTTTATTCAATGCTCTGTGGAGAATAAGTTTAATGAGATCCTATATGTACAGTGTAACCTGTGTGAAGTGACTCCTCAAGGGGCTAATAAAAATGGTCTCTGGAGGGAGATAGTCTTTTTTTGAAAAGGTAAAAACTGAAGGGGAATTGTGTGCAAGAGTAAATTGCATTTGTCTGTGCTGAATGCTAGTTGCTTATACTGAGAAGCATATAGAATAGAAATAACTACTTTTATTTGTCAACAATTACTTAAGAGAAACAGATTTTTAATGTGAAATGGAAACAATGATGTGTCTGTCAGCTCTCCTAAACTCCTCTCAAAAAGTTTCATGTTATCTTTGGTTTGACTCCAAGTCTCTTGGCATCTAATCTTGAAGAAATCCAAATGTGAAGATTATGATATTAAACTGCTTTCTCGTGTTTCTGGATAAAATCCAAAAGGAAGACAGAACCATGAAAAGGGCAGTGACTCTTGAGGACAAAATGTGTGTGGTAGGAATTAAAATCCAAAGTATTTGCACCGAAGAGAGATGATATGTGTGAAACTAGGATTATTTCTGGACAGTTGCTGGTTACCTTATCACACTGGGGAGGGTGGGGACCAACTGTTGGTGAAGGAGTATTCAGTGAAAGTCCAAAGGAGAAAGGAAGCATTTGCATTCTCCTAGTAGTAGATTAACTTTGAAGTACATATTTACTTTAATTTATGTCATTTTACAGTGGACCCTAGCAGCTGGGCATGCCTCCTTCATCAGATCCAGGAAGGAGGATTGCTGTAAGAGTCCTTTGTTAACTGTGTGTGCCCTCTACTGATTTCCCTATAGTGGCCATAAAAGCTGACTTCAGTGTCACTTGGCATTGATTAACTGCTGTAGAGTAGAGCTGAGTATGAGGGCCATAGTCTTGAATACACTTAGGAGAGATCCAGTTTCTAAAGAGAGACATTAATATAGTCTGTGTGTGTGTCTATGTGGAAGCTGAAAGACATTTCATGTGTTAAATGATTGTTGTTAACTCACATCCTACATCTTTGATGGATTTCCAGATTGAATCTATGAAATGGCTTTTTAAAGGCCAACTAAATTTTACTCTCTTCACTTTCAGTTGTTTCTCAAATAGTTTCACAGATTTTGGTGAAACTATTTGAGAGGGAATTAATTGTTGAGTAAAGATATCAGAATCTGCTCTTAAACAAAAAAGAGGAATTTGCACAGTTAGCCTTGAACACTCATAGCAGGGAAAACTCTTGTAATATTTCATTGTAAAGATTTTTGTACACAAATGCCCATTTAATATGTGCATAATAATTAACAGAGAACCAATAAGATAAAATGTATGAGTCTGACAAGTGTTGTAGAAAAGATACATTTTTACTGGTGATATAATTTGGTTTCATAAGAATGATTTCTGATTGCCCATTTCTTAATAGCTACTTCCTGGAACTGAGATACACCTGCTTAGAACGTGCCAGGTCATGATTAAAATAATACGTCAAATTGTAGATTTGTGTTACAATTCAAGAAACAAAAGAATAACCATTGTGGCAGTGGTCATTAGCACATACTAATATTAAATATAGTTAAAGAGCATATTGGCAGATCCTGAGCCTTCATCCAGCCTTGAAACAGTCTTGGTTTCTGAAGGTAAGCTTCCAAACATCTTTCTGTTTTTATGTCATTTTAAGCTTAGTACACAGAAGTAGGACTGAGCAAAACAGTTTGCTCTGTTCTTTTGGACCTTACCTGTCTAGTATGCATGCAGCCTGTGTGATTCATACAGGTTATTATTGTTGGCTCTGGATTTATGACTCAGATATGTTGTTCTGGGTGGACCCAAACTCTCAGACTGACCACAACTTCTTCTATTTGATACTAGGCAAATTTTATTGAAATACAGTGATAGCAGGTAAGAATAATGCAGGCAAGGAAAAAAAAATAGCCACCCCTCCCACCCCCCGATACTTTATTGACCACTCCTACAGTTGTCACAGAGGGAAGGTATGTCTGGCCAGTACATGAGCTTCACCCTGTGGTTCTTTCTTGCATGTCAACAGCCAGGAAGTCAAGGGCTGAGCCCCTTCCTGCCAGTGGGATGGGTGAGGCGGGCTGATGGTGTGCCTTCTGTCCAAGGTGGCCTCGGATTCCTCCCATGGGGACCTTTTGTTGCTCTGAAATCCGTCCTTTTGTATTCTTTCTCCTGATGACTCTTCACCTCCAGTTACCATTAATTGCTTTCCCTGTGGTCATCATACTGTCCCTATTCTGTCCTGTCATCATCTTTCTTTGTTTCCCAAACCCATCACATGCACACATCTTAATTTGGGCATGCTCCAGCCTCCTACTTTGGTCTGTCCACCGAAACCAGAAATCCCAGGGGCTCTGCAGTTGGGCACAGTGACCTAATAACACCTTATCTCTGTTATAGATACACTGTTCAAATTTCCCAGACTGTTTAAGCCCGCTTATCTGTTGACCTCAGATACAATGTCTACCTTGAAGGAAACTTTATCACTAACAGGCTTTAAAAATGAATGAACCCCTGCCATTTCCCTGGACCATTGTTCTAATGTAATACCTCCTCCAAAGTATCTACCCTACTTCCAAGCCAATTCCTAAAAGCAAATCTGTAAATATCATTTTCTAGCCATCATTTATCAACAGTCTGTTCCTTTTGATACATGGGTGGATTTAGGATTTACTAAATGGGGGTGTATCACGTTGCCCCCCAGATCATAAGGGGATGGGGGAAAGGTGTGGCTGGAGCCCCTAGGTTGTGGGGGGAGCACTAGGGAGGCAGGCAGGAAGCAGGCACATGAAGGGAGAGGGAGAAACCTACCCCCTACCAACACCACCACCACTTTTCCTGATTGACCTGGACGTGGAGGAGAAGTGTGGGCAGAGCCACTCCTGCCCCTTTCTAGCTGGGGGTGTAGAGAGTGACTGCATGAGGAGATGGGCTTGGGCAGGGACAGTAGCATCAGCACACAGTTTACTCTTCCAGCCCCAGGTCCCTGCCCCTGCTCTTGTCCTCTTCCCACCCTCCCCTCCACCACCCAGCCCCCAATGTTTGGCTCCTCTTCCCAGACAATAGATAAAGGAGGAATCTGCATGCTAATGTTTCCTGCCAAACTTGGCAGCCCATACAGTCACAGCCTAAGACTGGAGCAAGTAAGGGGCAACCTTGGAGCGCCCTCTGTGCCTGGATTAACTGAGGACAGTGGCAGAAGGAGGGGTTGTCTGCGCTGGTGCATCCCCCTAATCTGCCCCTGCTTTGATATATTGTAATATGTGTTCACATGACAAAACTGATATGAAGTAAAACCTTCTCTCTTCTAATCAGGTAGAGATACAAACAAAGGTGGAACTGACATTAGTTATCATTTATAAAGACCAAGGAGTCTTTACCTGCTCTCAGTGAAAACAATGCCAAAATTCCCATCAGTTTTAATAGGAACATAATTAAGGTCTATAAATATAAATTAAGTGTGACAAGTAAAAATAAACATGTAAAAATAAATATTTCATGTTTTGTGGCATCCAGAAATGTGCTAACCTCCTCAGGGAAGCCACAGAAAGTCATGGCTGCTGCCCTCAAGTGCTTGAAGTCTAAATTATAGATGTGATGAATCAAGTCACAGTAGCACAGAGTAGGGAAATGATGAGATGGGGGAATAACTATGGACACAGCAATTTGATCACACAGTTACTCAGTTTTGGCATGTGCAATTCTTAGTGCTTCTGTAATTCATGTTCTATTATACATCCTGCTGCCGTCCTTCAGCCTCCCTGTCTCATTCCTTCCCTATTGTGTGTGAGGCTTTTTTCACTGTGATTTGATCTGTCATGAATAAAATTCAGACTTTAAGCACTTTGGAACCAAGAATGTACCTGTGTTGGTTGTGTGCGTGTGTGTCTGTATCTGTATGCAATAATACAGATAATAGCATTTTATAATTTAGGTTGGGAGGTGCATCTTCCAAATGTTAAAAAAAGTTTTTACATACCACAATACACAACAGTAGTTGAAGGCTGGTGGACATATGTAAATGGGGCATACAGTGTACTACATTCAAATAAATATGTTGTTCAAGCACTATCCAAGACTGGAATATGTACAACACATGGTGTGACAGTGACATAAGTCCTGTGTTGCATCATATCATTTTGCAGTTAATGTAGGATCAGAGAATGTCATAACTGTCAAGAGAAGTAAGATAGCTCCTTACACATCTGTGTGGACTGCCTGAACCTTGAAATTTACTAAATGTGGGTGTATCATGTACCATAAGGGGATGGGAGAAAGGTGTGGCTGGAGGTCCAGGGAATTAGAGGTTTAGATGTGTTCCATACCTGCTTATTCCTCCTTCCTACTCTCTTTGGTAGATATCATTCCTGGTATCAAGCATATATGGAGTTAGACCTTGGTCATCAGTAGGGAAGACAACTGGAAGCAGAAGCTGATACCTGCAGAGAGCAAACAATAACCAGCTGCTTCTTCAAACAACAGCTGCATCAGCCTCAGATTTACTGTCTCCCACTCAAAGACCTTGCCAGAACCCCTCCAAAAACTAGCAGATGGGGCTTCTGCACCAATGGTGAAGCTCTCTGTAAACAGAAGAACAGATGGATGGGAGGAGGTGAGGAGAGCAGCCATACCTCAGAAAACTTAAAAAAGGAGGAAAGGGTGCATGGGGGAAAGGAATCCCATCAGAGAAATAGCAAGTAGTCTGGAAAAGGGAGGAGTGGGCAGGTGAAAATGAGTCTGGGGAAAGGAGAAAGCAAGGGCAGCCCTGCTTTTGGGCGACAAGACAGGGTGACCTAAAACAATTCTAATTCAGTAGGATGACAAATACCAGTTTCTGTCTCTCTCAGTTTGTATTCTGGGAGCACAGACTGAAATTGGCTGTTGCCCACATTCTTCAGTAGACAAAAATGTACCTTGGGTACTACAATGTATGGGTCATGTTCCCAGTTGGAGTTAACTGTAGCAACTCTACTGAAGTTGAGATTAGATTACTACCTTTTTCATCTATGGCAACATAGGTCAATGGATTGGGCTGTAGAATGAATGAGAGGAACTGGGTTTCACTCCTAGTTCTGCCTGTCACCTGTGATGCAACTGACAATTTAATCTCTGTGTGCCTTGGTTTCAATATCTGTAAAATGAAACTAATGATATTTACTTTTCTATGTAAAGGGCTTTGCAATCTACACATAAAAAGTACTGTGTAAGAGATAGATGTCATTTTATTTATGCATATATGCATCATATTTGTGTGTTTATGTTTGTGTCAATAAGGGTATATATGAAGAGAGATTCAGAGACTGTCTGATGGTATAGCAAGATTTTATGGATATAAATTTGGAATGAACATGCTGAGAGTAAAGAAAGAAGTAATATTGTATTAAAAAAAATAATGTGTGTCTTTTTATAAATTGCATTTTAAAAATGGCATAAATTATTTATAATTTAGGATTTTTTTTCCTATTAACAGATAAGTAGGCAGTGAAGCCTGTGAGATGAGTTTTATTATACTGCACAGCCCAAGATAACTACATATACTTATCACATGGGGGCTTTTGATATTCTCCTTGGATGTGTTTAACATTTAGCCGTAGAGACAGAGTAGGGCACGTCCTGTTGAAGTTGACATGCATTGGTGCAAAAGAGAACTACTTTTGAAAACAGTGATTCCAAATTACTATTTCAATTATTGCCACATTTCTTTGGAGATTATTAAATCAATTATTGTGCCCCCAAAATGGTTGATAATTGTCAAGTTGAGAAGCTTTAGCCAAATACATCTCAGTTGGAGATCATCTTATATGGCCTCTAAACCCAATTGCTTTAAGTCACTCAGTAAAACCAGGAGCCCCTGGCTCCGGGAGCTACTGAACTCCTATAGCCAAAGCAATGACTGTAGACCTGCTTGAAAGTCTGATTTTGGTAGAATGATTGCATATTCTATATAGGAGCCCAGAAGCAGGTTGTCTAGCCTGTTGGTTTCTACAGGAGGGTTTTGCTCCATGAGGAGCTCCTTGGCCATTCCTCCCTAACAAAGCAAAGACTATAAGCAGTACAAACAAACAAACAAAAACAAACCTTGCTGCCCTCTTCTAGTCACTAGGATGAGATCCCTTTGGCTCTGGCCCCAGCATAGCACCTGGGACCCTCCTTATAGGCAAGCTTGTTGTGCTGATAGCTTGCCTCCTACTTGCAAACTGTTCCCTTGCACTTTGCTACCTTTCAGCTTTCTCCCTTTAGGCTCGAAGCTCCCAGTGGGACACTCCCTCATTATCCAAATGGTCCACAGCTGGGCTTCCTCAACAGGGTTGACTGTTGTCTCCTAAAGGGACAGACTGCCTTGTTACAGATGCTATGTTCACAACTGACTGTGCATATTTGTCAAATTTGGTCCCTTATGTCACACATCAATGAATGATCAAAACCCAGTTCCTTGATTGGTATGAACTATACACTGAACTATATAAGTTTTTACCAGCTGAGCATTTGATCCCACTTTTTCCCCAATGTTAATGAGAGATGTTTGGAAATCAAATTATTGATGCTTAACATGGCATAACAAGCTGATGGTTGATTATGTTTCTTGATCCAGCATTATTTATCTTTTGGAGGGCATCATATAATTCAGCAAAGAATCCAAACCATAAATTTCCAGATATATCCATGTTTTTTTATTGGGGCAAGGAAAGGTGCTAAATTATTATTCATTACCATATGTTTGAGATGAGTCACCCCTGTTCTTGGCTACTCTTGAAATCTTTTTTTATTACACGTAGAGTGAAAGGTCATAATGTGTGTTGTTCCTGGAGAGATAGTAGGCACAAGTGATCCTCGGATAATCTAAACATTTTCTGGGCTACATACCAAATTTAATGTATTGGAAGTGAGAAGAAATGTGTCCATTTTATGTTAAGAAATGGTCCGGCAGGGAGAAAAGTAAGGGGACCATTTTGAGCAGTAATAGGACCATGGGTTTCATTTGCTATAGTATTTTTATCCCTAATCTCCTTTATGAATCAAAGCAAAATCACGTTAAGTCTAATGTACAGAAAGGGTAATCGCATGAGAGAAAGTATCCAAAACAATTGAGGGAACAACTGAAGGAAGCTGTGCCCCAGTGAAAGATGCCATAGCTCAAGGAGCTGCAGTGGCCTGGAGAATACCCACTCTGTCATTTCTAAGTGGCACCCCTTCACCAAGAGCTCATTCAGCAGACATCCAAAAAATACTGCTTCCTCCTCCCCCTGCACCAGAATCCGAGGAAGAATATGGCTTTGATGATGTATACGTTGAGCAGAGTTATGAGGGTTATGAAGACTACTAAAGCTAGGGCCAAGGGGACACAGAATATTATGATTATGATAATCATAAGATCACAAAAGATGGACTTCCTTCACTCACTGAGGCACATGGATCTTTTCACCAGTGACAAGTCAAAATAATTGTTGATTGCTTATAAAAGAAATCAAGTTACCAACTGTTACTACATTGCAGTCTCTCTCTCTGCTCAAAATAAGGTAACTGCATTATCTCAAAGCAGAGCCTATTACCCTATGCTAAATGTTGACTGTTTAATGGTTTTCGCTCTAGCTAATGTAGTAATACACATAGAAAAGATGGGCATAACATTTATACTGTGCATTTGTTTAATTTGTCAAAGGGACTCTTTTCAGGAATAACATAACATTCATCAACATTTGAAAACAATCTTATTGATTAAACCTCTGAATTTCAGCAATTAGGTGTCAGTATTAGTTCTCTGATCAAAAATAACTTTAACATTGAAATGCATTTACAATGATAAAGTAATTGAAAACAGTCAGACTGGTTATGTGAGTAAAATTAATGTATGTTTTCAGATTCAGGGACCAAATTTAACTACTTCAGTTATCCACAACTCCTTATGTTAATTAAGTAGCCATGATTCAGCAGTGTTATTTAGGTATCTAAATATGTTGATATGGTGCCTGGTTTTAGGTATATAAGTTTGAAAATCTTGGTAAAGTAAACTGGCATGATTCATTCTTCATGGAATACCACCAGTTTCTATCAGACCCCACACGTAAGTTTTATAATACTGTTTAGCATGTAATGAGCATGAAACCAGAAAGTGAAAGAGAAGAAAGCAACTAGTTTATAGCAATGGTTAACATTAGAATTGGGGACAGGAATGCTGGTAGTGTGAACCAATATATAGAACCACATGGATCCTGGATATTGTCTTCTGACAACTGCTAAATGTGCAGAAATGTCGCTAGCATAATAATTTCTCTACAGAGTTGTTGCTTTTATTATCAGATTATCAAAGGTAATTTAAGGAGTACATTGCTTACAGTATGAAGATGCTTCCTGACTGACATTCAATCTTGAAAGGAAAACATCTGCACCTTTTACGATAGAAGTGTCAGACCCATTTTTTTCTGTTGGGTTGAATAATCATTGTGTGTATAACAGAAAATGACAACTGGAGCAAAGACAAGGGAATTAAAGAATCAGGAAAACATGTGCTTCACTTACAAAATAAAAGCATTCACACTTTCTCTGTATACAAAAATCTCACTTGAATTCTTTTTAAAGCAACTCCTATCTCTTCTAGGGGATATCTGAAGATTCATCACAGTCCAGATGGCAAATCTCAGCAAAGCTCAGATGTTGTTCTGATAAAAACATTAAGAATATTTTTATGAATATGGCTTTTATTATTCACCCAGACAAGGGTTTTTCTCATATAAAAATGTAAATTTGCTTTCCTTAGGATAGCTCTTCTCTTACTAAAGGAAAAACACATATGTATGGAATCCTTTGCTATTACTTTTCAGTGATGCACGGAAGCCGACATTTTTTTTGCCAAAGAACACAAATCTTTAAGTATTTATGTATGCATATGGTTTTAGCACTTGAGCATCAACATCTCCAAAGCTTTACGTAGGTAAAAAATGGAAAAAGTTAAGAAAACATATCACCATATTTTATAACATACAACAAGCAGCTTTTACCCCAAAATCAACACCCCAGAATTGGAGTGTGTGTACTAAGGGGATGAAGCTGATTTTCTGACTGGGGTTGGAAACACCCTGGCTGAATTCCTGCTCTACAGCTCAGCAGCTATGGGAGTGCAGAATGTTACTCTTTAAGCAGTTAAGGGAGTCAATGGACTTGATGGCTCATTGTTCTTCACTCTAGAGGTATTAACAATCATCTCTCCTGAAGATTAGGCTCTGTTCTTGCTCTGTGCAGACATCACTCCGGAAAAATCCTTCTTTTCTTCATTCTGAATTTCAAAAACAATGAATGTAGTCTATTTGGGGGCATATATTATGCATGGGGGTATGTATTATGTGAACATATAAGATACATATTTTTTGCTTGATAATATAAGTAGTTGATGTTAGGATGACTAGCAATTAAGTGTATATATATGTACAATGCCTTCTACCTCCAATGTAGAAACTCCTGTCCTATTCTTACATAAATAATGTATGTTTTAAAGCACATAATACATATTGGGCATGTCTGCATGTGTTGCTATAGCGACATTGTTACTACAGCTCTGTAACAGCCCATACTGTGCCATATGCATGGCACAGGGTTATTTTTAGCACCTGCTTCGCCATAGCGGCACACTATACTTGGGGAGTGCAGTGCTGCGGCAAAGTAGCTGCTGGCCACATGTAGAAGCCTGAGGATGCTATGTCGCCATAGTGCATTGCTATGGTGACATAGCATAATGTATAGACTTGCTCACCATTACCTTCTTTCATCTATTGCACTATGCTTCTGAACTAAGCTGTAAGCACCCTCCTATTGGCTTCTGCCTTATGTTCCATGACAGACTTCCTCCCACAACAGTCTTCTCTAATGTTTAACAGATGTTCTTCCTTCACGTTAGCTGCTTGGTCTTCTTTCTTTTCTTTTTCCCCATAGACATATACAAAAAGAAGCCTACTCTGAGGTCTTTGCACCTTGACTACATAACCAAGAAATTGCTTTTGTTAGATAGAGCAGTCTGGAGGACATCAACTCCACACCAACCATCTCCCCTGCTTCCCATTTAGTGCACTTTTGTAATCATTTTAATGTTACACTTTGAAATGTATCCCTCTTTTTCAGTTTACGTATTTCCACACCATACAAGAGGATGATGATTACTGATGCCTTGTATATTCTCAGTTTATTTGTCAAACTGAAGTTGCCAGATCTGGGCACATCTACATGTGCACTTTAATGTGTATGAGCTTATTTTAATGCACATTGAAGAGTTGCTGAAAGAAAATGTAATGTGCATTAAAATAGGCTAATGCACATTAAGTATCACTTAAAAACTGAGGGTGTCTATACATGAGCAGGGAGACTGCTCAGATGTGCTAGAATTTGAGCACACAGAGTGGACTTGCTTAATGCTGATACATGAGATGTTCTGGGCACTTTAATTAGAGAGGCTCTTGGAGCCAGTCTTATTAAAGCACCTCAGCCCCCACTTCTGGAGCACATGTATAAATGCCCTGTGTTCTTTAGTTAATGTGCATTAAGACAGGCTAATGTACATTTTCCTAGTACCTAAGTATTAGATTGAATGCATGTTAACGTAAGTGCATGAATACATGTGTAGACGTGCCCACTGCGTCTAATAAACATTGCACTTATTATCTCACAGAAGTATACTCTGTAATGATGAATGGTATTTCTCAAATAAGAAAACTCGTTCACTTGTTTAAATTCTTCATTTTCAGCCTTCACATTTATCTTCTCTTCATCCCTGACTTCCACCTCTAACTGTTTCATGTTGACCTTCATTCCAAAAGATATTCCTTCTCCTAGTCTCCATCCTTGATTTTCTGTGGGTCATCTATCCTGTTTGCCAGAAGTATGTCAGGAACAGCAAAATCCAGATCATAAAGCCTCTCTCTTCCTAAGCATTTCCTTCCTGC
>NW_005842074.1:125054-148836 GCF_000455745.1 Alligator sinensis
CTTCCAACAGCCATGTTTTTTATGAGTAAGTCCATGACTATTTAAAAAAACCAAAGGTGAGAGGAAACGGCTTTAATGCTATTAACTTCAACACAATGGTCAGTCTTTGTATAATAGCTTACAAATATATTTACGTACATCCTAAAGATGTTGTAATTTTGCAATATTTTTAGACGCATGGTCTCTAATTTATATTACCTTCACTATACCTCAGTGCCCATATTGAGGATATTTTATACGTACTGTGATGTAAAACTAAAATACTTATAAGTAAATTAGATCATTTACATTCAATCATTCATACATTTCTAGGTCCAATTGCACATAATTTATTAATAATGAATTTGTCAGAAAAATAGCTGAATACTGCCTCAGTCTAAATAGTATATTGCTCTAAAAGCAGACTGCACCTCAATCACCTTATGACAACTGACCTGGAAAGTCAAATTGGTGTGCAAAGGCTAACTTTGTTGAGGTTAAAGAAGCTTCAAATTAAATAATATATATACCAGGATAGTTACCTACAATATCAGTTAGAAAGAACAGAAGATAAAAAGATAACTGCATTAAATTGGGTCTCCTGAAAGAGAGATATAAATTATGTCCAACCCAGTTTTTTGTATGTTTTGCTAAAGGAGCATTTGGATAGTAAATACATGGTTTCAGTTCTCTTCTGGTTAGTTCAAACTCATATATATATCTCCACACAAATAATTATTGATAGCTTAGTATGTTAGAACTTTTTAAAGTGTATTTATTCCATGAAAAGTGAAGTACTTAAAGACATTCAAAATGAAGTTTCACCAAACTCTGGAATATTTTCTTACTCTGGTGATGACATTCTAGAAAAATGCATGTGCTAGTAATATATTGTTTCTTATTCACATGTCTTTGGACATGTTTGCATACCCTCCATAGTGCACCTGGGAACATTTCCATGAAGCGTGACCCATGTACTTTGTGGCAGGGCACCTTTGGTGCCTGCCACTTTAAGGGCTAGAATAAACAGCAGAGTAGCCTACAGGTGGCTGCATTCCCAATCAGAAGTCATATGGCCAGCAGGAGGCCGCCTGATTGGGAAGTGGGCTCAGCTGGTAGATATAAGAGCAGGCTTTGAGCAGTAGGACAGCATTTGCTGCAAGCAACTGGAGAGGAAACATCACCTAGCTGGAGCTGCTGATCACATAATATCTTGGAGGTACAGGGCAGGAACTATGGGGATGACAGGAGGAGGTTCCTGGTTCTGGGGTATGACCTAAAATGACACCCTACTAGGGTAGGATGGTGTGATGGTGCTGCCTGAGGCAGGGTTGTCCCCAGGAAATGTCACACCAGTTGCCTCCCTAGTGAAAGGTGAGTATGGGGCACTTTATAACCCCAGCCCCCACAACCTGGTGGGTAACCCAGTAGAAGGGACAGGAAGGGGGCCAGGCACATCTCCAGACACCTGAGCCTCATGGGGTGTAAGATACCTGAGGCCCCAGTGAAGGGGGACTGAGTGGTGGCCCCAGTGAGAGGTTGGAAGAATGGCCCCAGGGAGGGATCAGAGTGTTGGGCCCAGTGAGGGGGCATACAGTGTATAGTAGGCTGTGCAGAGTAGTGTTGCAGGGGTGGCCTGAAGGGGTACACGTGCGGGTGCAGAGTAGGATCTGTGTAGGTGAGCCTGAAGGGCTGCACAGGGGCATGCAGAGTAAGGTCTGTGTGGCCTGAAGGACTGCACATAGGCCAGCCCCAGGAGTTTAGTGAGGTAAGCCCCAGAAAAGGGGGCATGGCTGGAGGCCCCAGTGTGGGGGTGTAATGGCCAAGGTAAGTCTACAGATGCCTGAGGCCAAAGTTGGGCCAGAGGCTGAGTGGTATGGCTCAGCAAGGGATTTGGGGGGAAGTTTGATGGTTTTGGATACCATCTGAGAGGCATGGGACATGGTGTTGAATGGTGTAGGGAAGGCCGGAGCTATGTATAACACCCCTGGCATCAACGCATAAAATGGGCAGTCTCCCACATTGTTGCATCTATTTTTATGCATCAAGTTTCATCAAGACGAGACAGGGCAGACTGCCCTAGGCAGGTGGGCAGGCTGACGATGAGACCCAACCCTGAGTTGGCTCCCTGTCATACACTTATTTCTATTTAGAGCCTGCCATATCCTCGAAATGAGACAATATAGCTCCTTTATGTTGACTTTGACCCCGTGCCAAATCTGGTCTTAAACTCTGTCTCATGTCTGGCATGTGCCCAGGGCTGCTGCTTTAAGGCAGGATTCACTGCCTCACTTCCAGGATTTGGTGTGCTTGAAGCAGAAACAAATGGGTGGACCGTTTCCTGGGAATACTCTAAGGCATGGTATGTAGACTATGTAGACAGGCTTGCACATTCTCTCTTTGATTTATTGAAGCTCTATACACAACGTTGCCCATCTTCCTTAGTCACACCTCTGTGCTTTCCTTCAAGTTGTTCCCGTCCCCAACCCCGACATCTCCTTCCTGTCTTAATGAACTGTGTCCAAAATGCCTTCTTAAAATGCATTACTTCCATGTGGACTTTGATCCCTCCCTTTCCTTTAAAACAAACGATACTAGATCATATACTTTTAAAATTCTGTATCCTTCAAGAGCTCTGCATTACCAAAACAAACAACTGCACAATCCTAGCACCAGTATTATTATCTGTATACCAGGAGCACTTTCATGGCCCCAACAGGGGTTTACAATCAAAAATTACAAGTCAGACAAAGCAACGAGTGATCTGACAAAAGGGCTTGGACTTGTAAATTATAGTACAATTTCTCCACACTTTCCCGTCAAATAACAATTCCTCCCCTGACTTCTATTTCATCTCTGTCCCTGTCAAACTCTTTCACTGATGTATCTCTTGGCTTTCTCTCCTGAAATGATTGTTATCATCTTTAATAACTCTTAATTCCTTGGGGCATGACTGCATTTATTTGAAACCATGCTCAGCTGGTTTGCTGATGGGTGCCAGTACAAAATGTAATAATAACCAGCTATATGAAGCATGGATTTTTTTTTGTGATTGACTACAAGAGACCAGATCTGTAGTCAAACTTGGCCAGTAAAGAGAGCTCCTCAAGCAAATGCATTTCTAAATTCAGGAAGAGCCTAGCCCATTTTTAGCATCCAGTCTCCATAGCCCACCAAACACAGGGAATTAGGAAAGTGAAACAATTTCATGCCCCTTGGAGGAAAGCAATAAACTGAACTCAGTGACATTATGGCATCTCTGCTCTGCTCTACTAGCAGCATATATGTGATTGCCTGATTACAGTGTCCCTTTGCAGTCTACACTGGGGAATGGGGCAATCCCAACATATAACTACGAATGAACACAGATCTGAGATCAGTTCTGGCAAGACACACAAGCCTGTGGCAGAACATTTGAAGCTCCCTGGATGAATGTCTGACCTCAGCTGTTCTTAGACAGCAAAACTTTAAAAACCAACATGAACAGGAAATTGCAGAACAAGAAATCATCCACAGACTTGATTGTGTTAAGTATGGTCTAAACAGGGACTATGGCTTTTTATCCCATTACCTGGCTTAGCTTTTGTGACCCCTTTTGTCCCTATGAGTTTATTGCTTGTTTACATCTCCAGCACTGCTTCCCAATTCTGCTATTCCTGTCTTTTGTAACTACCTCTCCTGACTCCACCCCTGAATGTGCTAGTGTGCACTTCATTGAAACACACTTCCACTCATTCACTTCGGCTCTGTGCATACCAAACACCAGAACAAAATTAATATGTAACTGTCATTGGTGTGTACCCAGTATTGCTCCAAGGACACTTGAAAAAGATGCTGGGAGCGTGCCAGATAACATTTCTATTACTTTTTTTCCTGGTACTTGGCCTGTGCAGCGTGGGAGTGTATAGGTGTTTGTTTTCTTGGGATGTTCCCTGGCATAGTCAGAAGCAGTCTAGATATTCCTTTGAAGTCTCACTGATTCCTAGTGCAGAGTGGCTAAAATTCCCTGTATTCACAAGTAACTGGGATATCACTTTCTTATGCACTTGGGGACTAATCCAACAGTTGAGCCCTAGCATGAGATCAGCCCACTCATTTAGAGCTTCTGACTTCCACTGCCGTATGTTTATTTAGATTCAGGACACCTCTCTGCTTCCTGTGATAATCTCAGACTTTATGAAGGCTATAGAACCTATGGGGTTGGGAGGGGATGCCCAATTTAAAAGAGCTATTCAGTAGCAGAAGCAAATGAAGGCCACATTGGTATGCCACTGGTAAACAAGTTGGGGGGTGAGGGTGGTGAGGACAAAGGTCATTCAACTGATTGGAGGACAGCTATGAAGTCAATGAATAAACCTAATGTATACCCATCTTACTGGGATCACTTAGCACAGAGGTTCTCAACCACCGGGCTGCAGCCCAGTACTGGGCGGTGGTGGGTTGGCTGTGGGGTTATGGCACGAGGCCCCTGCTTGGAGTCCTACCTGTCTGCCTGGGTGAGCAGCTTCCAGGGTCACTATATATATATATAGTCATGTTTCATTTTAATCAGGGAAAAATGTGGATTTGGGGGTCACTTTTTTTTAAACTGGAAATTGGGGATCCTTTTAAATCAGAGAAAACCAGGATCCCTGGTGATCAGAAACTGGTTTAAACCTGTAACAGAACAGACATTCAGTTCACATTAACCAGTTTCAAAATGGCCAAAACTGGTTTGAGATAAACCTGGTTGAATGGAGTATCAGGCTCACCTGATGTGGCTCAAACCAGTTTGTGCAATGTCTGTCTCAGACCCCTTCCTGGTTTAACTTAAAACACAGTCTGCCAGCATCCCGGCATGCTCTCTGGGCTGGGCTCTCTGCTCCAGCCCAGCCAGGCTGGCCCCACCCCTCTACTCCCCAGCTAGAGCAGGGACAGGCAGGGGCAGGGGTCTTGCCAGACAGAGGTTTAATTCCTCCCTCTCTGTCTCACTAGCAGGGACCCAAGCTGGGTCTGCCAGGCACTCCCCTCTTGCTGCTGCAGTAGCAGGTCACCATAGCCCCTGAGGCAGAGAGGGGCATGGAGGGGGGTTAGTCTCCACTAACCTTACTGGCAGCTGGGCTTGCCCACCATCACTGCTGTGCTTGCTCCCTGCAGCGGAATAAACCCCCTGCTGTTCCCTTCACTGGAAGCCCGAGGGAGGGGGAGTAACCCTTGTCCCTGCCCCCCCCCCCCCCCCCCCGGGCCCCCGGGGCAGGTGTCTGGCTATGTCTTGCCCTACCGCAGCAGTGGGAGGGGGCAGGGCCGTTGATGGGGGCAGCAGCCCCTATCATAATGTGAGGGAGCCCCTGTCACGGTCACTCCCCATTTGTTACTACAGCAGCCGGGCAGGGGCGGGGCCAGATGCCACTAGCAGGGCCCCTGAGGGGCGGAGACAGGAAGTAGGGTTATTCCCTGCTCTGCCCCTGGGACACTGCAGCCGGATCTGCCCAGCCTGGCTGCAGTGCCTACTCAGTCTGTGCTCCAGGCAGCATCAAGCAGAATAAGCCCCCTCCTGTTGGGAGGGGGCTGGCCCTGAGTACAGACCAAGTGGCAGTTGTGCCTGGGCTGGCCAGAGTTGGCTGCAGTGCCCTGGGGGCAGAGCAGAGAATAACCCCACTCCCTGCCTTCCTCAAGGGGCCCTGCCAGTTGTGCCTGGCCCTGCCCCCACCCCCACCCAGCCACTGGACTGGTGAAGGGGGAGTGACCCTGACAGGGGCAGCAGCCTCTATCACAGTTTTCCTAAGCATGAGCCTCTTCCCAGTGGGAAGCCACACTGTGGGATGGGCAGAGCTGCTGTAAATGTGGCGGCACTGGGTGGGAGGGCTTGGAGGGCTCTGGTCCTCTTTAGATCCCAGTTCTGCCGCACGCAGCCTTCTGCAGCTCTGCCCACCCCACAGTGCAGCCCCCCGCTGGGAAGGGGCTCACTTCCTGACATTATGGCAGGAATTGCTGACCCCATCAAGGGCCCTGCCCCCTCCCGCTGCAGCAGTGGTGTGGGGGCACAGTCTGACACTGGCCAGCAGGGCCCCTTGGGTGGGGGGCAGGGATGGGAGTTATTCCCCCTCCTTCGGGTGTCCGGTGTTGGGGACAGCAGGGGGCTTATTCTGCTGCAGGAAGCAAGCACGGTGGCGATGGTGGCCAGACCCAGCTGCCAGTGGTGGTAGAGGGGAAACTAACACTCCTCCCTGCACCCCTCTGCCTCAGGGGCCATAGTGCCCCCCTGCTGCAGCAGCGAGGGGGGACCATCCAGTAGACCCAGCTTGGGTCCCTGCCAGCAGGACAGAGAGGAGGGAATTAAACTCCTCCCTGGCCAGTTCAGCCTGGATTGGCCATACCCCTCAGCATAGTTTCCCTGAAGCCAAAAGCATACTCTACCATCCCCCAGCGCCTGGCCTGAGCAACTGCAGGCATGTGCCCGCATTGCCTCAGTCCAGAGAGAATGTTTGTCCTGTTACAAATCAGTTCAACCTAGGCAGGTTAGACTAACCTGTAAAGTTTGAATCAATTCAGGATCTGGCTTTTTGAATATCTATCCCTAGCCATTAAGTTCAACCTATTGAGGTATTGGGACCCAGGCCAATGCCCAGTGAAGTCATTACAAAGACTATCACAGTGACTATCCTTTAATAAATTATCTCATGCTAAATCCAACCCAATTTTCTTTTTGCAAGTAAAATTGGAAGAAAATATTGAAAATTAAAAGAATTACAGTGCCCAACAGATTAGTTGTTTTTACATAATAAAAATGCTGAATAATAAATGCTTTTAATCATGGCATACACACACACAAAAGGAGAACTGATCTTTCAAATGTCTTTCTCTTTGTGGGAAACTGTTTTAATCACTTTTAAGATTGCATTAATTTTAATATATATTTTAATAAGCTCAGTAAACTCATAATGGAGACAGCAATACTTTATTTAGTATTAATGTCTACAGTAGTATGACAATTTTAACAGTGTAATCAGTAAAATATAAACTTCTGGAGAATTTATTGACTGGTTGTAACAAAGAATGATTTAAATACTTTTGTAAAATTCAGTAATGCTGCAGCCAAAATGTTACTTGGACTTCTGAAGAAATTGAACTTGATGGGTAGTTAAACCAAAATTTCCACCAAAAACATGAGGCCGTAGTTACTGGAGACATAACAACAGTTGTTAGGAAGCAGAATGAAGTGATAAGAGAATGTTAAAATCTGCTTTCTTTAAATAAACTTGGAATATGAGAAGAATGGAGGAGAGCAGGATGTAAATATATATGTAATGGCTAATAGTTTCATCCAACTGTCAGTAAAACCAACATTTGTCTTTCCATGAATTTGGAAGATTAACTGGACCCTAAGTGTTTCAGGGCAATTTGTAGCCTGAGCTGTACCAAGGAAAAAAACCAACCCAAAACTGGTATTTGAGGGAATAGGAATTAATAGAATAGCTCATTTAAATTTCTTATGAATTAGCTAGCCTGTCACTCCTCTAAAGACATGGGAACTGGGAAAGTATCAGAACAATTCCATTCCCTCCAGAATCCAGATATGTCAAAGCATGCCCACAACATAAATCTTGTCTAAAATTTCTTAAAGGACACTCAGCTTTTCTTGATGAGGGAGCTGATAGGAGATTTCATCAATGTTGCTGTAGTACCTAAGGCACTTGAAACAAGATTTTGTGGCCTGTATTCCATAAGGTATATTCCTTTTTAATTTATTCAGAGAAAAATTGTGCTCTAAAAAAGCACCCTAAAAACTGCATAATAAAAAAATTTAGAGTTGGCTTGTAACACACATTTTCCTATATTCCCTTCTACTAGCAGTTACAAAGTGCTTCAAGTGAGTAGCCAAACTGTATGCATTGTTCTTTATCTGAGGCAAATTATGGAAGATGTTCTCTAGCACTGAGGAAGTGGAATCTATTTACCAAATGTCAACTGCAAGTTACTGCAGTTATCTTTTTTATAGGTGAATGGCAAGAACTATCCATTTGTACTTTCAGTGTGTATAGCCACAGCAGTTGCAAATTATGCCAGCAGTAGTACTGCTATTAATACCTGTGGCAATAGCACTAGAGAAAAAACACCCACATGGGAATAAGAGGCTTTAGTAAAAGTCCATATTTACTTGCCTAGCAGAAGTGTTTTAAAAGCTGGATTCACAATAGGCAAATGTTATCAGTAGAGAAACTGTGTACATGTCCTTTTTATGCACAGAAAATTACCTGTAATCTTTACTTCAAATGTATTTAAAATCTTTAGTTCAAAGGAAACTTACTGCAAAAATACTATGGACATGAGCAGAGATATTACTGAGATGTCAGTTTATTACTACTAAGTTTTAAGAGTGAGAGGGAAACTCACTTGAGCATTTGAGAATGAATGTGTTCATTAAGGCTTGCATGCATGTTTAATGCAACCCAGGAAAGTGTGTGCTGACAGGTACTTAGGAAAGGAAACCTCCAGTTTTAGAAATGTGGCTGTAAGTGGGCTTATTATATGTTCAGTTGTACTATATTCACAAGACCTTCTTAGAAAAAACAAGAATTGTTGAAATAAACCTAACTGGACATTCTTGTAATACCAGAATATTGAAGTGCTATTCTGTTGGCTATTCTGTATTTTATACATACGGTGCATCTTGATGTTTAGAGAGTCTCAGCAGGTCTCACCATCAGTACTTACCTTTTAAAAAAATATACTGATGGCTTCAAATTACAATATTAAATATACCTGTGTACTGGATACTATGAACCTCAAGAAAAAATATTTTACTGTAAGAACAGGAAGACAGTGAACCATATGATTCCATGGTATTGGTCTTTAATGTATGGGTGATTTTATTAGCCTAAAGTTTTTCAGGTACAGCTGAAAAAATTCTCTGAATGTATGATTTATATTACAGTATGCTAATATCTATATCTCATATACATGCAATGCTTCGATTGTGTTCAAGTGTGCATATCACATTAACTTCAGTTTGTATAATGCTTGTAAAACCCAAGGTGGCATTAATACTCCATTACCATATGCACTGCATTATATCTGATCATTCCCTATAACTATAAGTGAAATATCATGGATTGTATGCCTTCATTGCTTTTGCACAAATGCATTTTTATTAAGTCGTAAACAGGATTTTAAATGGTAAATTAAAGCTCTTAAACTGCACGCAAAAATGGCTGGCTCTGGTCCATTGCCTTAGAATTGCCAAGAGTGCCTTCATGCTTCAAACATTAGTATTTCATATTTTTTAAACTTTTTCACATTTTCCAGTAAGCATAAGCTGGCTCCTCTCTCCGATACTGGACTATGCATTTTATCTTTTATCTACTTTTGGAAGTACTCCGTTGAGGTGGTATTTCTGTCATTTCTAAAGGTCTTAATACTATATTCTGCATGAACTAAAATACAAGCACAATTTTGGCAAACATGTCCTGGATCCTGTAGATTCTCCATACAGATAGACAGATATACACTATGCACAATACTATGTTGGTAGCAGATATAGCATCTAACAGGAAATATAATGTGTTTTTTTACTCAGGCTACTGACATAGATGGGGCCATATATTTCTCTCTAGACAAGCTAAATATATCTTGTTGTCTTCAGTATCACCACTCTTGGGGAAGAATTCTGTTTCACCTAGGGGACAACCAAAGTGTGACTGACTCTTCAGTTGTCTGACGAAAGTTTAGGAGTGATCTGGTTACCTATTCTGGATATGTCAGGGGCCATAACGTTGGAATAAGATGCCAACTCCATACTCCTATAATGGGGTATTTATGCTCTCAGAAGGGATAACAGAATCAGGCCTACATTTTAGTGGGGGACCACAGTGGCAATTTTCATTTTACTCACTAAGTGAAACAGATTTTTGCCATGGTCATTATGAAACCTATCCAAATACTTGGGTAAATGCTTGGGTCCTAAGCCTGTACTGAGATTTGTGGTGATTCTATATGGGTGCATCTATATGTTCATTAATGCACTGTAGTTACTGTGCATTAATTTTAGTCCTTGGTTAACCAAGTACTAAATCAATGCTCAGTAACTTGCACTACTACGCAGTAGCATCAGTGCACAGGTTTTTAGTGACGCTTGCTGCACAGTAGCCTAAAGCTACTGCACAGTAGTATGTTAGAATGGTTTTAGCCTGGCATGCTGCTGCACAGTGTTATTAGGCTATTGTGAAGTTAGCGTCTCATGTAGATGTGCACTATCACTAGCAGTTCCTGACCACTACTTGGCCTAAAGCTAGCTTGCAGATGTCTACTCAGCCTTCAATCATTGTAGTGACTGCAATGTGGGCACACCAATTAAGTCATTAAATCAACATTAGAAGGGATGGCTTACTGTATTACATATATATTCATGGCATCTGTATTGCATGCAGTGAGGTTATGATTTCATTCTTATGAGCAACTAATAGCACCAGACTGAAATGATGTCCATGGAATTTATAATTACTGGCAAGATTCATAAGGACCTAAGAACATTCTTTCACTTTGATTCCCTATGTATTTTTTCCCTCTGGCAAATCAAATTCATGGCCAGTTAGACTGCACAGTGAAGTTTGCTTTCATGCCTCGAGTGAAAGCTGAAGCACTCTATTCGATTAGTTTCATTGATGGAGAAAGCAGCATATGAATGAGAGTCCATCCTAACTTGTACCTGTTTCCTGATCTTCTTGACCTATGTGCTTTGTTGTCAGATCTTCCATCCCAGAATACAGGCCGATAAGAGATTTTTATGTCTCCTCCAGGAGCAGCACAATGATCTTTGCCCCACTAGGCAAATTAAATTTTGCAGCACTCCCTTGTAACATACTGAGACCTGGCAAGGGCAGGCACCAGACAGAGTCCTAGAGCAGCAGCTCAGCAGCACTGGAGATGCCCAGATCATTTCTGGGCATGCCCAGAGTCCTGAGGCAGCCCCCAGCAAGCATGTGCAAGGTGTGTACACAGTGTATTTGCTGCCCTGTTTATGCTGTCTGGCCAGTTATGTTAGCCCTGGTCCCATCCTAAATATGATTATCCCAACAATTAAAGTATTCAAATGTCCAAGAAATAGTAGGGTAAGAAAGGCAACTTAAAAATGTTACCATGACCCATTCCTCACCCTTATTTCACCCTAGACATTTAATTTTGTTTTTTATAGCAACAATATATAAGAAGGAAAGGACTCCTTATAGAAAAGATATCTGGGCTGCCGTTAATTACCTTCTCAATGATAGTACATGAGTAACCAATGAGCAATTTGCACTGAACTTCTATTATTGGAGTTGTTTCCAGGTATATTCATGCTTTACAGTGCTAGCCTTTCATTCAAGAGAGTATTCAAAATACATGATGTTACACATTATGTAGAAAGATAGAATAGGATGCACGTAAATGTATGTTACTATCTCTTTTTACATTATTAAGTGCCTGCTTTATTATGAATAAGGTTATACCTAAGGTGATTGGGGACTCCAATTCTGAAAAAGAAGATTCTCATTCATGTAAGGAGGGATGGAAGGAGGAGGGTCAAATAGAGGATGATTCAAAGTTTAAAGTACATCCAGGGTTCTGGATATTAATGGTTCTAACAGAATTTTCCACTTCATAAGAAAACAGGAGTTTGATCGAATGCTCACTCAAGTTAATAGGAACCTTTCCATTGATGCTAATCGGCTTTGGGAAACCCTATCACTGGAACTAATAGAAGTTCCCAAACCCATGGAACATTGCAAATGTGTTCACTACCAATATTCACTGTGAATGTAAAGAAAAGTAGAGGGGAAATTCGGAGAGCACACAGGAAAATTCACTTACCTGAAACCAGGTGAACATTTTCTAGTGGGTCTCTGGTTGGTTTAATGTATGTGCAAATGAAAAATATGTATAAATAATTTATGCTTCTGCATACTTGAGTCATATTATTGATTAGATTTTATATTTATTACACATGCAAAAATAAATAAAGGAGAGAGGTGTGCAATAGAAAATAGCCCTAGTTCCCTAATACATCTTATAGCATTTCCTACCATTTTGGTCATTAGCTGAAATTAAAACAAGTAAAAGCTTCAATATAACTGTAACAATTCCCATTAAAAGCACCCAACCTATATGCATAACTGATTCCTATTAGAAATGTTTTGCAGGTCTTGGAGGCATTATGTTATGTGGGTTTTACAGCAAAGTACAATTTCAGCGTGACATATTCTGCATATGAAAAACAAAACCAGCAGGTCTCTGCCTGAATTGTAGCATGCTGTTGCTACTCAAGAAAATGAAATGAGTGATTTATTCGACTGAATTAAAGTGGCCAAAATTATGCTGTGGAAAAAAAAATTACCACCATTTTAATTTTAGGCTATGGTATTTCAAAGCGGCAAGGGACTGGGGACCTTCAGCTTCTCTTGGAATTAGTGGGAATTGACATTGTTCAGCACAAAATCAGGTTGTCAGTGACCACAGGACATATGGCGCAATCAATTATTATGTGTAATTCCCCTTTAAATTTCATAGGAAATAAATTTGGATGGAATAATGTGGCCCTTAATTTGTGTGTTCATTTACATCAACAATAAAACAGGGTCAATAAAACAAAATAAGTAAAACAAGCCTGCTTCATATTGGATTAAAGAGACTGGGGCAGAGAGGTAAGGTAAGGAAGGAAAATTTCATAGTAAATTATTGAATGATCCATTTTTCCTGACTCATTTGAAATGCCTCCTGAATCATTTGAAATGTCTTCACATTAAAAACTTAACAACTTTGTAATATTATCTAATGACTAGAAGAATTTATGTTTCAATTATTATTTTTATAATAATTACACTGAGAACTGACACAAGGTAATTTCTTATCAGAAAAGATGTTCATATAATTAAAAAAGTCTTGTAAATATTATAATATATACATTTAATGCCACATTTGTTTATAGTCTCAGGAAATGCATCTACTAACATGGACTTCTTTGCAAACTATGTATCTTGCTGTAGGGACTGCTTCTTTTCTGTTAGGAGAATGCCTAGATCATTTTGGTCACAAGCAGGAGTAAATAATGCTACAGCTTCCTTACTGGTTTGTGTCTTAGCCAGACCTAGAAATAGCTTTCAGTACTGTCCAAATACAGTAGAAGGGAGGGGATACTATCATGGATATGAAGAAAGGTAGGTAAAGTGATTGCTATGTACCTTCAATGGGGGATTCGGAAAAGAAAAATGTATTTTGTCTCCATGGAGAACTCTTTGTAGTCCTATGTCCTTTCTACAACTCTCGCCATGCATGTTGGGCAAAAGGAAACTGTTTTATATTTTCTGATAGAGTAGGGCTGCATTTATTAAAAAACAAACAAATTGTATACTGTATCGTAATCCTGCTGTAACAATAACACACAGACTATATGGTAACTCTTGCGGTCAACAAAGGAACAGTAATTTGAAAAAGAGAAAAAATAAGAATAGAAAGAAGGAAATTGATGATACAGTAACAAGTTTTCATGTACCTTGAACGTGGGTTCTTTGCTGGTATGCTCTGGTCTATATCACTTCTACCAAATACAGAGCAAGTCTGTGGCTATCTGAGGAGGATGTAATGGGAAAGCTGATAGGAAGACAATAGCAGAAGGCCAGCTATGTTGTAGCATTCAAATTTCTGCTTTTCTCCCCATGTAACTTCTTAGCCGAGCAGTTTATATTGGTGAGATTAAATTATTACACATAAATCAAGTCAGTGGTGCTATACCAATTTATACCAGCAGAGGAGCTGGTCCTAAATGTTTTTAAAAGAATCCCACTAAAGTGAGTACAAACACACAAATATTTTTAGCAATCTGTATCCTGATGCAGTAATGTATACAGTAAATTAAATAAGCAGTAATACCATAATTCAAAGTCTATTATGATGGCTTGTATCCTGTTAACTGGGTCTGAACATATGAAGTAGTTATTATGCAAATGTTATACCCTTGAATTAATTACACATTTTAGCTGATGATTCTGACCCCTACTTTGCATAATAAGTCTCTCTCCACTTCCACGTGCCTATTAGTAATCAGAAAGGTTTCATAGTACAAATGAGCTTGCCAATCATCAGACTTCTCCAGAAAACACTGTATTATGTTCCTCTATAGATGTACAGCAGGCATGTTTTCTAATGCCTGCTGTAAGCAAAGATAAAAAGACAGGAAAATTGCTGGGTTCGCACAAATTTTTATGCTTCACTTGTGTGAAGCAACAAATGCATCTTTAAATGCTGATTTGTCCAACACTGACCTTTTTAGTATGTAAATAGGTTATCTCCCTCTGTAGTGCAGACAACAGGATGTAAGGGGAGTAGTTCAAAAGAAGAGTTTCTTAAAGAAGCTTAGGTGAACAGGTTTATATATTTAAAAGTTGTCAGTGTGGTATCTGAGAATATAATATACATAATATATACAGTAAGCATACATTCTTATCATATCAAGACAATGTTTTAAAGAAAACCTGTAATCATGGGGCAGTTCTCAGTTTTGATGATCAGTGATTTTTACTCAGAATGGAAAACAGTATTGGTACAAGCTATACAATAAAAACAAGATGCTGAGCAAAGGCTGTCAAGCATTAATAAACTAATTAACAATTTCATGATTTCTGAGTGCTCAGGGGGAATTGGCTGCAGAAGTAAATGCTTTCCTTGAAGACAGAAGCAAAAATGACCACAGGCAGATATAAGATTTCTTATATTATTATTATTATTATTATTACAACAGGGCCTGCCATGTACAGAGCTGAAAAAGTGTATGGGTCATACATAGCCTACTTTTTCCTCATGACTATTTCTATTTTCACCTTTACTATTTTCACCTTTAAACCCATATAAACCAGTGACTACTGGAATGGAGCAAGGAACTGAGTTTTCCTTCTACAGTTAGTGACTGGCTGAAGCATCTTTCCTACCCACTTTTTGTGCAGAACCAGTAATTAGTAGGACACTTTAAATTTTGCTGGATTTTTTTTCTTGCTCATTTCCTCCCCACTCTTGCGAGTCAGAATGAAGCCTGGGAGCTTTACCTCAGAAAAATGACTCATTAGGACCCCTTCCCCATTCCCCCCTCAACTTCCTGAGTCCATCCTGTGCATGATGGTGTCATGCTGGTGATAAGACCCATTTACATTTAGATAGCCATGCCCTAATATTGTGCCCCCAAATGGATATTCGATGGCAAAAGCAGCTCATAGTGTATAATAATGTATGTATACTATGTACATTCGGAATCTGAAAAATCAGCCTGTAGATGCTCCAGGATGCCTTGTACTCATACCATCAATCTAAATCAAGCTGCTTAGGAAGGTCCATGTGAAATGGGCACTGAAGTTTCTGGTCTCATCCAGCTACAGAAAAAGAGTGGTTTGCAAAATGCTGGAGTTCAAAATTGTATTCCTTCTAACTGATAATCTAAAGGAATCTCTTCAAGACAATGGGAGCTGCTTGAAGACAATGTTGTATAGATGAGCTAAATTCCTCAAATAAACAGTCCTAATTTGCAGAGCTATTGAGATGCTGTATGCTTATGCTTTTCAAAGGGGTTGTGTCATCTCAACCATATCATCATCAATATTGCAAATACTCACAGTTTTATCATGGTAAGCGTCTAACAATGTGATGTTTTACTAAAGCCCATCTTATAGAGACATATAATTAGATGATAATTTGTATTTTCCCTAAAAATATAAGTTTCCAGCCTGCATGCTTGCAGAGGAAAATTTGAAAAGGTGACTCATGTGACAACTGGATGGCCTGTATTCTAGTTTTTCAATATCTTTCTTGAAGTGCGGGGCACAGAAATGGACATGGTACTCCAGATGGGGCCTCACCAGTTCCAAATAGAGTGGGAGAATCATTTTGCTTGATTTGCAAGTGATGCTTCTATCGGCTTTTTTTGCACGCTGTTGGTTCCTAGTCAGCTTGTGGTTCATTGTAACCCTAAGTTACTTTTCTGCAGTACTGCAGCCTAGCCAGTAATGAGCAGTTTGTATTTGTGCATGCTATTGTTCCATCGTAAGTGCAGGAAATGTACTTGTCTTTGAATTCCATTTGATTGATTTCAGATTATTTCTCATTCTGAGTCCTAACCCTGCCCTCCAGAGCATCTCCAACACCACCCAACTTCTTGTTGTCTGCAAATTTACTAACTGTACACTCAGTCCCATCGTTCAAGTCATTAATGAAGATATTAAACAATTCTGGACCCCTGGACTGTGAATCTAGCTACTGTTACTGCTTTTCTCTGCCGGTCAGCTGCAGCATGGCAGAGTGAAGCATCTTCTACTTGAGACCAGGAGGATCCTCCTTTGCCTGAACTGCAGGTGTCTGACTACAGTGCAGTGCAGAGAAAGCCACCTATTGTCAAACACCACCAAAGGCATGGCTCTACTGGCTCAATCCAAAGGCTCCATGAGCCATAGTTTGCTGACCCCTCATTTAGACTGCATTTTCTTAGTTTACTATTGAGACTATCATAGGAGACAGTGTCAAAAGCCTTGCTAAAATCAAGGTATATCACATCCAGTGCTCTTCTTCCTCCATAGAGCTTATCACCTTGTCATATAAGGAAATTGGGTTTCTCAGGCATGACTTCCTTTTGATGAATCTGTCTTGGCTGTTCCTGATCATTTTTTTGTATTTCTGTAGGTACTTAGAAATAGATTCCTTGATGACCTGGTCTGTAACCTTTCCTAGAATGACCTGGTCTGTAACTTTTCTACAGACTGATGGTCTGTAATTCCCTGGATCATCCTTCTTTCCTTTCTTAAAGATGGCACCATATTTGCCCTTTTCTAGTCCCTTGGGATGTCCTCCAACCTCCATGACTTCTCAGAAATGATAGCCACAGGATTTGAACTAACGTCAATCAAATTTTTGTGTCCTCTAGGGCTCAACCTTTTTGGTTGGCAGGCCAGGTGTGTAGTGTCCAGGCCATCTACAGACCAGATCTGGCTGATGCTCCCAATCCAGCATGGGGTGGTTTCAGCAGGGCACCATCTGGCCATGCAGAGGGAGGCAGGAGGTATTCTGGCTCCAGCTGGTCCCCACAGGGTGGGAGGGAAGGGGAGTGGTTTAGCCCTACAGGGGAAAGGGTTCATGGGCCACTTCCAACCTGTCCCCATGTTGGGGAGGGGGCATGGCCCAGTCCTGTGAGGGTAAGAGGGTATGGCCCAGTGCCAACCCAGCCCTATGTGGGGAAGGAGGCTTGATCTGGCCCAGCAAGGGAGGAAGGTGGTTTGAGCTGGCCCCATGCAGGAAAGGGGGCATGGCTCAGCCCCATATAGCCCAGGGATTTTGACAGTGTGGAAGGGTGACCATATTTATTGCCATCTCTCCCTTGCTACCAAATCTCCTGATTGATGGAGAGCCCCATGGGTCAGATACCCATGGCTTTGCAGGTTGCATTTGGCACACAGGCCGGTGATTGAGCGTCCTTGCTCTAGGGTATATCCCATGTAGCCCTGCTGACTTGAACACATCAAATTTCTCCAAGTAATCCCTAGCCTGTTCTTTTACTACTCTACCTTGTTTACCTTCTCTATCCTGGCTGCCAACTGCACTTGTCATCTGGTGGCCGACCTTATTTGTGGAGACTGAAGTAAAAAAGCCATTAGATACTTCAGCCTTTCCTGTATCATCTACTGCTAAATTGCCTTCACTATTCAGTAAAAGATCTATGTTTTTCTTCACCTACGCTTTTGAAATTGTCAATTAAATAAGAACTAGGAGTAATTTATCCTCTCTCTGCCTAAGCTTCAAAGCGTCAGTCACAGAACCACTGAATTGTTGCAGGAATGAAGGGAAGCAAGTCAACATAGTACAGTGAAAGGGGCATGGGGCAAGCATCAAATAAATGTATGATATTCCTGCTTTACCATTGACTGACCTTCAGTGGAACCATTTTAGTCACTTGTGACTAAAATCAGTATGTTGCAACTTAACTTCTTTGGTAAAACTGCCTAAGATCAGAAAACATTATTAAGCAGCCAAACATAAAGTGCCGAACTGGTTCCTAACTTGTGTGGAGGGCAACTTTCTGTTCCAGAAGATGGAGGATACAACTAGGGGATCATCTACCTTGGATATTGTCCTGACCAGTACAGAAGAACTGGTGAAGGATGTGAAGGTGATGGGCAACAGTAATTAGGAGACAGCAATTACAATATGATATAATTCAAGATCCTGAGACAGGGAAAGCATGAGATCAGCAAAATTAGGGTGCTCCTTTTCAAAAAAGGCAGATTTTGTCCAACTCCAGAGTCATGGTGCCATGGGAAGATAGACTGAGGGATAAAGGTGCCAACTGCCCAGGAGGACTGGGAATTTTTAAAGGGCATAGTATTGGATGCCCAACAAACTGCCCTGATATGATGGAAGCACAAGAAGAATGGCAAGAAACAAATATAACTGCCCAAGTAGCTTCCAGGATGCCTCAAATCCAAAAGGAAAGCATAATGGCAATGGAAGAATGGACAGGTCATTACGAAAGCATACCAGGAAATAGCAAGAAACTATTGGGACAAAATCAGGAAGGCGAAGATAAAGAACAAGCTGTACCTGGTGTAGTAGGTCAAAAATGACAAGAGGCTCTATAAGTAGGTTGGCTAAAAAAGAAGGATCAAGGAAGCTTTGTGTCACAGGGAGGAACAGAAGGGAGGACCCCAAAATGCCAGGGGGGAACCCGGGGGTCAGGAACCCTTGGAGGGAAATGAAAGAAAAAGAAAAGAAAAAGGGAAATACCTGTAGTGGGACCTGTGGCGAAGCCGGAGCCTGAGGAGGGACGTGCATGGCTCGTTAGCCGTGCCTTTATACAGTTGTGGCCAGCCGATGACATCAGCCGCAATTGCTGGCCGGTGGAAATAAAATGGGCCACCGGCAAGGAAGAGGGAGGCAGATTGATGCCAGCGGGAGCACCACCAGGAGAGGTCTTCCCAAAGCTCCTGCGGGGTCAAAAGGAGCTGGAAGCTGCTTCTCCCAGCAGGGAAGGATGCTGCAGAGCACTCTGCGGGACAGATGCTGCTGGCTGCAGTGAAAGGAGCCGAGAGCCGGAGGTGGCTCCCCAAGACCAGGAACCCGGATGAAAGGGCAGAGGGGAGCAGGAAGATCCCAATGCCAGTGGTCACAGCAGAGGAGCTGGAAAGGCCAGCACATTTCAAGATGCCAGACCAGGTGGGACTGCTAAGGGCACCGGGAGAGCTGAAGAGGTGCACCAGGTGGGAGACGGGAGGCAAGAGCAGCGTGAGGGGCTGTGAAACATGGCCCTCAGTGGCATAGAGCTGACCCAGCCTGTGGCATGGGGACAGGCGTCTGCCGGAGGACCACAGTGGGTCCAGCGAAATCAAAGGCTGGGCAACAGGGGAGAAGAAGTGTGGAGTAGCCCGCAGGCTACCACGGCCACATATAGGACTGAACATAGACCACTAGTATCTGAGGGCAGGTATTGGTGACTAGGCCGGGGGAGATGGAGAAAAAGGGGCAGCTGGGCCCCTCAGAGTGTATCAGCAATTTTTATTTGTATTTTATGTTTCCCACTGTTGGAGGGGTTGAGGGGCAGGGCTCGTGGACCCTGATTGTTGTTTGAGCCTTGAGGTGGTTAGTAGCCTCAGGGAAAAGAAGACGGCCTCGGGGTGCAGGTACGATATTGCAGGCTGTTTACACATAGGCAGAGAGGACCATCCCGGCGAACATGCTCAGGGACTCAACAGTCGTGGATCTGGCCAGGAGGACATCTGTGACCCATCAAGGCTGGGTGTAAGGGCGAGGTAGAGGGGAGATGGAGATTCGCAGAAGACTGTCAGACAGACGTCCCGCCATTCTGACTGCCAGACAGAATCCCAGTAGTTGGACCCTCCACTGAAGTAAAATTCAAAGTCATGGCAGATGAGATTGGGGAAGACTACACTGGAGGTAAATACCTACTCGACGGAACACCTGGGACAGACAGGCAAACACCACCGAACATCTGGGCCAGAGCGGCACATGACTGGATGTTCGAGGCCAGATGGGCACACTGTGTGTCCACTGTAACTAGCCAGTAGGAATGTGTGAAATGGGCCCTATTCGATTTGGATATGTATTCAGCCTGAATTGAGGACAGTGATTTGATTTGTTGATTTGGATCACTGTCCCCGATTGGATTCGGCTGAATCCAAATCTGAAGATTTGATGCTGATTCGGAGAATCAGCAATTCAGCCAAAGACACAGCTTTAAATGTTTTTTTCTACATACCTTATGAATGCTGTGATGCTAGGGCAAATGGAATGTCTCACAGGAGTGCTGCGGCGGGGGGGGGGGGGGGGGGGGGGGGAGGGGGGTTGCGTGCTTGGCAGTGAACCAGGAAGTACTTCTGGTCCACTTCTAGGTCCACCGGGGAACGTGCTGGGGTCCCCCCACACCCCTCCCAGCTCAGCCATCGGCCACGGGGGGACCCCGGGTGCCCCCCAGATCCAGGAGACACCAGTCGCTGAGCCAGGGCAGCATGGGGGCCCCTCCATGTGCTCCCCAATGGACCCGGAACTGGACCAGAAGTGCTTCTGGTTCACTTCTGGGTTTGCTGCCAAGTGCACTGGGGATCCCCCGCCCCATGCTCCTGTGGGATATTCCATGAGCCCCAGCATCAAAGCATTTACGAGCCCCTGCTACCTAGAGTTATGTAGAAAAAACATTTAAAGCTGTGTCTATGTCCGAATTGCCGAATCTTTCCAAATCTCTCCAAATCAATTTGGGTGCTCCGATTAGATTCAGAGAGATTAAAGGGTCCTCTGATTTGATTCAGATTTAGAGGTTCAACCACTGAATTGGGCCAAATCTCTGCTGAATCAACTCGGGGACCAAAGCTTTGCACAGCCCTACTAGCCAGGGGGAACTCTTAACAGAAGATGCAAAGAAGGTAGAGCTACTCAACAGATACTTTCTTCACAAAAAAATTAAGCTGCAGCCAAATACCTACTAAGAATTATTTGGAAAAGAAAAGGGGCAAGGAAGGATGAGATAACAAAAAAGAATGTCAGAGATCTTTTGATGGATTTGAATGAATTCAGATCAGCCGGGCTGCATGAACTTCATCCCAGGATGCAGAAGGAACCAGCAGAGGAGATCTCACTCTTGCAGCCCTTAGCAATGATTTCACGAAGTTGTTGGAGATGGACCAAGTACCAGAGGACTAGAAAAGGGTATAGTGCCTCTCTCTCTTTAAAAAAGGCAAGAAGGAGGAACCAGAGAATTATAGACTAGTTAGCCGTACCTCGATACCTGGGAAGTTTCTGGAGCATATCCTAAGGAAGGCCATAGGCAAACATCTGGAAGAGGAAAGGCCTGAGATCCCTTCCAATTCCAGTGCTCTGGGGAGTGTAACACCTCTAGTTGGCACTATGAGTATGACTCTGCCCCAAGGTTGGGGTTCCCCCAACTCGCCTGCCACAACTTGATGATATATGCAAAGAAGGAGGGGGTTCAGTGGTGTCTTTCTTCCCCTTGTGTTCCAAAGGCTGGGTACTCACGGGTGTGCTGCAGTGTTCCTTGGGGCTCCACCTCCCCTACACCCCGTCCACATGCCAACTACTCGGGTACTCAGGTCTGTGTTCCAATGTGACACCTACCCCTTGACCTTGGGGTTCAGCATTGATTGAAATGCTTTGGCTCATTGTCTGGATGTAGATCACTTCAGCAGCTCCTGTCCTCTAGCCTCAGGGGTCTGAGCCTTGGATGACAGGTGTCATCCCCTAGAGGAATGTCTGTCTGGATTTCTTTAATGTGGAGAAACTGGGAACAGCCTATCCCCAGCTTGATGCCAGCCACTGCTCCTGCTCTGCTGCCGTGGGGCAGTGCCTGTGGAGTCGCCGTTGCTGGAGCCCAGAGCTCCCCTCTGGTCAACTTGCTCCCAGCCAGCTTTTTTCCCTGCTGCCGGCTTCTGGTGGGGTTTTTAAATTCCCCATGGTGGTGGCATCAGCTGCTGCAATCAGCTGGGCGCTGCCCCACCCGGGAAGCAGCCGCTTGAAGAGCTGGCAAAACACCGGCTTGCGCTGCTGTTGCTCCACCCCAGTCTGTCCAGGAGGTAAGTTTCCCAGGTTGTGGGGGGCTCTCTTTCCTCCTTTGGGAACTCTGGGGCTTGACCCCAGCATTCTGAGCACCTCTGAGGGTTTCTCGCCGCCACAGACCTCCCCCCTTAAGCTGCCTTGTGGTGTCTTGGTATCTTGCAGTGCATCCTGAGTAGTCTGATGTTGCTTCTGGTGCACTAGGTGCGCCTCCTTGGCTGGCTCATCTGGATTGATGCATCTGGAGAGAAAATCTGCCACAAGGTTATCTTTACCAGGGTGATGCACCCCTGTGAACTTAAAAGGTTGCAGAGCAAGTGCCTAGTGGGTTATGCGGGTGTTCTCTATATGGGTTTTGGTTAGCCACTGAAGTGGGGCACGATCTGTTACCACTAGGAACTCTTGGCCCATTAGGTAGTATTTAAAATATTGCACTTCCCAGTGTATGGCTAGGCACTCCTTTTCTATAGTAGCATACTTGGCTTCTGCTAAGTTAAGCTTACGGCTTGCAAATGCAACCGGGCGCTCATCTTGCCCCCCGTCGTTGTAGCATGACTGCCCCCAAGGCACTACTGGATGTGTCTGTCTGTAAGATAAAAGGGGTAGAGAAGTCTGGGGTATGTACTACTACATCTCGACACAGCCTCCTTCAGATTCTCAAACTTTTTGTCACTTCGTCCATTGTAGGGCCCTTGCTGCCCTTCCTCTGATGCGTCAGTGAGAGGTACAGCAAGCTCCGCAATGTGTGGTATAAATCTTTAGTTAGTAATTAATGAGCCCTAAGAGGGAGCAAAGTTGACGATGGTTGTGTGGCGGTGTGTCACCTCCACTTTGTCTTTGAGGGTTGGATAGTTCCCTGGCCCACACATAATCCCAAATTCTTGGTCTTTTGTCCAGCCAATTTACATTTCTTGGGATTGGCCATTATTCTGGCTGCTTTGAGTTCCCCCAGGATGGCCCTCAGGGCACAAAGATGGTGTGGCCTGTCTGTGGTAAAGATGATTATGTTGCCAATGTAAGCGACAGCGTAGCCTGCGTGCAGTGCCAGCAAGGAATCCATAAACCTCTGGAACATGGCTGCAGCTCCATTAATCCTGAAGGGCATTTGTAAGAACTCAAATAGGCCCCAGGGCGTTCTGAAGGCTGTTTTGGTGCAATCTGTGGGTCTCATTGGGATTTACCAATATCCTTTGGCTAGGTCAATGGTAGATATATACCTTGCTTCCCTTATCTTCTCCACAAGGTGGGTAATATGGGGCATGGGGAAAGCATCAAAGGTCGCCAGTGTATTTAAGTTTCGGTAGTCTATGCACAGGTGGAGTGACCCATCGGGTTTGGCTACTGGTACTATTGGACTGTGCCAGGGGCTTCAAGAATGCTAGATAATCCCTCCCTTGCCTCTGCATCTTCTCTATTTCCTGCTGTACTTCTTGTTGTAGTCGGTGAGGTATAGGCCTCCATCGCTCCCTGACTAGAGCTCCTGGCAGCATCCTGATCTCGTGCTCTACTCCTCGGGCCCATCCTGGGGTCTCTTGGAATACGTCCCAGAAGGCTTCTACCATCTCCATCAGTTCCCACCATTGCTCAGTGTCCAAGTCTTCCCAAAACTGAACCTGCACCCCATGAGTTGCTCTGTCCTCCAACTCCAGGCAAGGAGGTCCTAACTCTTCCTCTGCCTCCTCATGTTGCACTATCCAGCTCTGCGGTGCCTTCCACTCTTTGAGAAGGCTGACATGGTAGATTT
>NW_005842074.1:148846-167833 GCF_000455745.1 Alligator sinensis
TGGGCTTGAATGCCTTGTAATCTATTGGACCTACTTGCTGAGTCACCTTAGAGGGGCCTTGCCATATGGAGAGCTGCTTACTCGCTGAAGCTGGAAGCGATACTAGTACCATGCCTCCAGGTTGGAATGTCCTGGACTTCGTCCTTTGATCATACTGGGTCTTTTACCATTCTTGAGCTGCCCAGAGATTCTGACAGGCAATTCCCTAGGCCTTGTTTATATACTCTTGCAATTCCTAGTGATACCTCTCCACCATAATCCCTGGCCCCACTGACCTCTCCCACTCTTCTCTAACAATCTGTAAGAGACCCACTGCCAAGGGCATGCCTTCTATGGTGGGGTCCAGAGCCACCAGACCCCACCATCAGGCAGGTAGTGTGCACACCTTGGTGGCTGCCTATCTTGCCAAGGATGTGGAGCCACTGCTGTACGACCCCTTGGCCTACTGGGCAAGCTCCCAAGCCAGATGTGGCTGTATCTAGCCACAGTTGCCCATGAACGTCTTTCCTGTCCACCAACCTGTGTTCCGAGCGAGAGGGTGTTCAGCATCACTGGGGATATAGTGACACCTCACCATGCCTACTTGGATCCTGGTTTGGTGGAGCAGCTGATGTTCCGGAATGTGAACCTCCCACTGCTGGGGTTCCCCAAGCTCCAGGAGCAGACGGACTGAATGCCAGCCTCCTCACTCCGTCTATATCTATTTTCATAGATGTTAAGGTCAAAAGGGACCTCAGTAGGTCATTGAGGCCATCCCTCCTTTTTTCATTTTTTTAAAAACCAGTTAATGCCCCACTCTCAGCTGGAGAGGGAACTCACTGCATCACGAGCCAGCAGGGGAAGAACATGTCCCTACTGAGCTTGCTCCCCTGCCAGGACAAACTTGGAGGTATGGACTGGGGCTATGAGGAAGGAGGAGGCCCCAGGTCCTGGGCATGACCACTAAAACTGCACCCTGCACCCTGAAAGGGTAGGGAGGCCTGGTGGGACTGCTGCCCCATAAATGCCAGGACCAATGATCCCCTAGTGAAAGGCAGGTAGGAGGCACCATAACCTCCAGCTAAAGCACGCGTGCACACACTCACACAGTCCTGGCTGGGGAAAGCCCAGCCCTGTTACATCTTTGACAGGCCTGAGGCGTGCTGGTTGCAGTGGAGTTGGGAGGCCCCAGGTGAGCTCAGCTTAGCCGCCTGGGATGCCAGCTTTTTTATTGAAAAATCCTTTGTCAGGTTGAGGAAGCACCTGCAGGTGGTGTGTCTCCTGGTCCTGGATGGAAGGAATAGTAAAGAAGCCAGAGGCTGGCCTGGCATACAATGTAGGCAAGAAAGCCAATCAGTGAAAATGGAGATGGAGGAATTGGGGTGAGGGCCTGGCTGGGGTGGAAGGGGTGGGGAAGAGGGATGTAGCAGCGCAGGCAAATGTGCAGAGGTACCTGGGAAGTCAGATGTCTGGCAGGTTGCAGTGTGTCAGAATTCTACTGCATATATTGAGTCCACGAGTTTCTGTACCTAGGAGGCTGAAGAATTGAAGTTCATAGGTCCAGCTATGAAAAGTGATTTGTAAATTCAAACAAGCACCTAACCTCATCACCAGAACTTGGCAGGCTTGTGGCCTCAGCAGGGGCTAGCATGCCTGCAGTTTTGACCCAATTGTGGCTTAACACATTCACGTGACATGAGTTTTGCTTTCAAGAATTTGAGGTGCAGTTTCCCCCAAACCCCTGTACCTATCTCCTTGAAACTTGTTAGGCTTCATGCCCTCAGAAGTGGCTACGAGTTCTGCAAGTTTCATTGAAATCAGGCCAGAAATGACAGTTATAGTCTGTTTTGAGCTTCCCCATTATAGACTGTGGGTAAAACGTCAAAAAAGCATCGAAACAGCAAAACTGTTTTGACAAAAAGAAATGGAACAGCAATTTCGAATTGAAACAAAATGCTGGGACCAACAGGACCAACACTGTGCAGGACCAACACTACTCATCTCGCCTGCGGGGTCTGAAGAGTTTGAAAGCCATGGATTAGATTTGTTTTGTTTGTTTCTTTGTGTGGTAAATGCATTAAAAGTCCATTCAGTTTACAATTATGTTAACTGATAAGTAGTCATAGAACAATGACAAGAGCCTTCACATAATTTGAGCTCATTATACAATAAACTGTAATTAGAAGCGACACTACAAGATCTGACTAGAATATCAGTTTCTTTTTGATGCAATACTAAATTACTAAGGGAGGTCAAAGAAGCTGAATTGTTATGGGGGAGTTGGATCCTGCTCTTTATGGAGTAGCTAGGGTTTGTGGGGCCCCTGTCCTCATAAACTGAAGAATCTGCTTATCCAATAGTCACTCTGGGTTAATATCTATATAGCACCTCAAAGTACCTACATCCTTATTTACTCTTAACATCATATTTTGTTGTTGCATAATTTCACAAAGGCCAGCTACAAAGAATCCCACAGTGTTTCTTGCAGGCAAAAAAACATCAAAGCAGTTGTTCCATTGATTACACTGAAATAAAAGACACGAAGAACTGGTAAAAAGGTGCAGCATCAGAAAGATGTGAATATTGTAACTCCTAAAAATATTTAGTCATCTAAAATATTTATGGTTGCCACTTGTCAGAATTTACGTATTATATACAATATGCTGCTTTGTATTTAACTGGAACACTTTAGGATGCAGTTCTTATGAACAACATCATACAACATATGGTTGCACTATATTATATCAGTCACTGGAGAGCTCCCATATTTCCCAGTATAATATAATAGAAACAGAATGAGGAGAAAGCATGAATGTAAAAGCTATTGGACCAGAATCTTGACTATGGTCAAGCAGCTCATAGCACAGCTTTGGAGAGGGGCTGTGCATGTGCGTGTGTGCACAAAGATAGGCTTTTCTCTCCCCTGAATCTGCATGCCAGGATGTTCTGCACATTTGCAGATCATTATTTTTATTGTAACAGTTACTGTATGTTGAAGTCTATTTGGATGCCAAAAATGAAGGATACAAGAAAAGCTGAGTTTAATTAAAGGCAAAAGACGATCTTCTTGTTATCTAGAAAAATGAGCCTCTCTTTCTCTCCCCGCCTCCCCCCCCACCCAATACAAGAGTCCTGTGCTTGCTTGTAATAAGCTTGGCAGGATGTTTAGTGTGATTTATAAATGAGCACTGAATCTAGCAGGAGACAGAAACAAAACAGATGCATAGTAATAAACAATGGAGATCCTTTTCAGTAGAATAAGATAAGTTGTGAATTCACTGAGTAATCTCATACTGAATTTAACTTTTCCGAGTTAAAGTACAACAAAAATATCATTATCTAAAATAGTTGTGATTAAATATGTTAAAGTAGAATTATCACAATGGGTTCATATTATTTTCTACAGTAAAATTATTCTATTCACCATGAACTAGTCACTCCCCAGAGGAACAAATTTATTTCTTAAATGTCTTCCTTAGATGTTTAGTGCCAATACAAACTGTGTATATGTATCTAAGGAAAAAACCTGGGCAACTGTAGCAATCCCAGAGGACTGTATGTCCTTGGGAGGAAGGTATATGTTTACATTGCTTAGATTTTACTTGTTTTTCTATTGAAATTTAAAACCAAAGTATTTGCTTATCTGTTTCCTATGCATGATCTGAAAATGTTTCCCACTGTTATTTTGAGATACTCTTCTAATCCTTCCCTGTATCAGATCCCCCACGCACAGAGGCAGCAAAGTGTCTGAAAAATTAACCACATGACATTAACATCCTTGCCAGAGGTAGAGTATCTAATACTACATTATTTTTACCAGTGTTACTCCACTGACTTCAATATTGTAATTCCAGTGTTGTATGGTGGAATGGAAAATCAGGCCCAAGGAGTGAACTTGAAAGGATAATGCACATTTGCCTCCTCCACTGCTCTGACACAATAATTATGAGAGCCACTTAAGATGTGTGTCCTATTACTACTTGGAGAGTCAGCTGGGCTAGAAATATCTCACCTGTGTCAAAGAGCATTTTTACTGTTACATTTAGGTGATGTGGCACCTATAAGTAAATTTGTGTCTACTTATACTAAAATGGTGTTTGTACTGGAATTTATGCATCAAGTGCTTCACTCTTAAGAGAGTTTTTGTTAACAAACACAGATGACTATATAGAGTCATAGTCTGAAGGATACCTGTTGAATTTACTAAGCATTAATGTCTGTACATGCAGAACAGACATTCTCACAGAAACTTGATGGTAGTTCATGATCTGATTAGCATCTTTAGGAGTTAATTTCTCCTGGTGTTCCAACCTAAAATTAATGTCAAAAGAAATCTACAGTACCTTTCCCTCCAATTATCATTAAAAGTAACTCAGTGAATCATAAAACTAATAAGTTATTCCGTCAGCATCGTCAGACAGGATACATTTAGGAAACCAAGGATTCAGTTAGTGACTCCCCAGACATCTAACCATCTTCAGCTAGTCTTGACAGTTTTATGACTTCCAGTGCCTTTCCAGGATTTCCAAACAGAGTGTGATCACTAAGAGAGACTAATCTTCTTCTTTTTTTTTAAGGAAAAAGCATTTCTCAGACGCACATTAAAATTCCTAGACATGCCCAACCTTATTTAAGAGGCATTTTTATAGGAACAAGTTATAGTAAATTCCAACATTAGCTAATCATCTTCATGGAACACAATCACTATTCAACCTGAACAGAAAATATCCTATTTTTAGTGTTCTTGAAACTGGTGAAAGTTAAATATTCAACAATGCAATATTTCACCATCTATCACTACAAAATTGGCTTATTAAATCCCAATCTTTCCTTTTGGAGTTAACAATAAATTAAAACTGCAATGCCAAGGTGGCAGTAAATGACAACAAAGGATGAATGACTGTATTTTGTCAAATCTACCTAGTTTACCAGTGTTCTCAGCAAAGAATGGATATGACTTCAATGAAGATGGATGTTCCAATATAAAGACGAAAATATATTAATTTAGAAATTGCAGATACAACAACTCTAATAACTTCTGGAGATGTTGTACAAGACACATTGCTCAAAGCTACAAAAGTCATTTTAGATCCAAAAAGTTCTTTTACATATTGCAGAGATAGTGGCTATTCATGACATCTGAAGAAAAGCAAGTAAGCAGATTCATAGATTAATGGAAACTTAATCCCAAATCCCAGAATAAATAATCCATAAATAATGAACGTAAATTAGAAGTATGAGAAAATAATAGAATCAGATGCTTGTATGTATAGATTCCACTATGCACCATGTCTAGTAGTTCAGCACAAACAGAATGGTATTAATCCTGTTGTAGACAGGTATGTCTGTCGGTTCTGCAATGGTGTTTTCATAGCTGAACATGAGTATTGCCATACCAGATCACAACAAAGCTCCATCTAGTTCAAAGTCTTATCTTGGAAGGCGGTCATATTCTGGCCCCTACTCAGGCTATTTTTTTGTTTTGCATGTTTTCTTTTCTTTTGTTTTCCCCTAATCTAAAAATCTTGGTGGAAAAAGAAATCTCATAAACAGAGGATCTCCTATGAGATGCAGCCTCTTTCTAGTTTTGGTAAAGTCAACAATGTTGTGGGGCACTATTGTTTAGGCACTTTAGTCTCTAGCTTGGACCAACTGAAATAGTGAAAAAAACCATGATAAATGGGCCAGACAAGTGCAGGTTTGAGGTAACTGAACTCATTTTTTTTTAGATCTCAAAAATGGGTATGCAATGGGTCAGATTTTTAGGGATCATGTAGCTGTTATGAGATCACAATACCAGTCACAATATGTGTGCTAAAGTCAGGATTCAGCAAGCTGCTCTGAGTAACTAGAGGAGGCTTCACATTTTGTGACTGGGATGAAGGACCTGCTCCCACGTGGGTTTTTTTACTTTCTTTTCTGGGTAGGTGGGAGTGTGTCTCCCTCCAAACCAAACCATGATGAAAATTTGCCACATCTTACTCTGTTTAAATGCATTTATACCTAGCTATATCCTAGGCTTCTTCAAGCACTTGGCTCAGATTTAGTAAATGTTCTGTACACAGGAAGCTCATAAGGCATGGCTTCAAAAGCATCTTGGTTCTCAGCTGTATGAACAGAGAGCTTCAGAGAAAATTAGCAGCAGCTTTCTGACTGCTGCTGAAACTGTTGATACCTAAAATCAACCACTGCAACTTAGGCATGCAGGCCAGAAGACTAAAAGAATCCTAGTTGTTTTCTATTCAGAAGATTACTTTCAATTTTAATCAAGGGAGTAGCTGGCCATTTTGACAGGGAGCTTGTTCCCCAATGTTTTAAATAAGCATTATGCTCATTTTGGGCATATCACTGTGCCTGAAACCATGTTTACACTTCAATTGTCGCAGTCTGAGGGACTGGACTGGGAATCAGGAAACCCTGGAATAGTACCAAATATACAGAGATTGACAGATAGAAAGTGCTATAGAATAACAAAGTATTGCTACTGCAAATGTTCTCTTGGGACCCATTTGTACCTTCGGTATTGAATTTCTTTTATTCATGTAAATGCCACCATGGAGTAATATGTACACAGAAATCACTGTTGGAGAATATGATGATGTTTGGACAAGCAGCCATGAACCTCTGCTGAATTCAATGAGGTATATGTTAATGTAGAATTTTGTTTTTATGTTTTTTACCTCCTTGTCTCCATATAAATAAAGATTTGTAGGGTTGCTATTTTAATAAGGGAATAAAAGGGAAATCTTGTTCTCAAATTCTATCTTGAAGTAAGTGAATGCTTGTAAAGTGCTGTGTAATTGTAAGGCTGTGCTGGGAGGCAGTGGGCCTAGAAGATGTGACACTTCATATGAATGATGGAGGCCTGGATCCACTTGTTGAGCATGCCACTGATTTACAGTATGACCTGAGATAAATCATTTCCACTCCTTGGACCCCCATTTCCTTATGGGTAAAATGGGAAAATGTTATTGACCTCCTTTGTTAGGCACTGTGAAATCTGTGGAACAAGGTGCTATTATTTTATTAGCAACCATGACAACATTTTGGTAGCTTAGGGTTTCTCCAGAGTTTCTTACATCTAAGCCTTAGCTTGGAGGCAGCACCTGGCCAGATCCAACTCTTCCCTGAGCCCGCTGGGGCTTCTAGCACCCCATGCACTGTCCCCACCACCTGGGACTGCCCAGGAATGGGCTGTCTTGCCCCTGGGGTGGGGCAGGGAGGCAGCAGGAGGGTGGCTGGGTGTGCTGGCAGCCAGAGAAGTTGGCAAGGACAGTGCATCCACTGGAAGCCCTTCAAGTCTGTGCTTCCCTGAGACCGCCTGGGCTTCCATTCCCCCTGTGCACTGTCCCTGCCACCTTCTCCAGCCACCAGCACACCCAGCCAGCCTCCTGCTGCTGTCCCAGGGGCAAGCCAGCCCATTCCCAGGTGGTCCCAGGTGGCAGGAAAGTGGCATGGACAGTGCATGGGGCGCTGGAAGCTCTGGTGAACTTGGGGAAGAGTTGGATCCATGTGGGTGCTGCCTCCAAGCTGGGGCAGCACCTGGCCACTAGCAGCCCTCTCTGGCAACCCCTGCCATTGTGGAGGGAAGGACTGAGGCCCCCTACAGCTCAGGGGTCACTTGGCTCACTGACAGCTTCCCCCTGGCCATGGGAGAGGTGGGCAGGCTCCATGGAAAAAAAAAAAGATCAGGCCCCTAACCACTTTTGCCTTCAGCAGGTGCCCATGACAGCCAGGTCATTGCATTTTGCAACATTTCAAACTAAACTATATCCAGATGCAACAATGCAAAGTTATTTAAAACCCCCAAAACTGGCATATGTATAATGCATGAAGTCATTAAGCCACACAAATTACGTGTTAGTCACGTGTACGTCGTTATGACCGTCACATGTTCAAGTGCTCTATTTGCTCAAGGTGCTGTCTGAAGCTGGTATATTCTTGATAGAAACCGAAGCTGTGGCAATGGTTGAACTAACAACAAAATTGGCACTCATCTCAACAGTAAGCAAAGACATCTGAAGCTCATAAAGGTACAAGTGCCAACACTGGCGACTGTAGTACTTGTGGTCTCACATCTGTACTACTGAAATGAGCACATGTAGGAGTTCTGATCTGTGGTATCAGAATCTTTTCATTTTCTGAAGAAAAGTCTGTGATGTAGCAATGCTGGTTTCTGTTATGATGCAGGTACTACTGCTATTTGGGACATCAACTGAAAAAGTTTGAATTTCTGAGGAAGCCCTTAGGAAATGTAGGCACCTCAAGGGCCTTATTAGCTCTGCACAGAGGCACAATCTGTAATGTTCTCAATATATCTATTGATGCACTGTGGTGCAGAACATGTGTTTTTGGAATCTGCCATGATGAAGGAGTATTAAATGTGAAGCCCTTGGTATTTCCTAGTTCTGTGATTTTTGTTTTCTCTTGAAGAAGAAATAAAATATTTTTAACAAATTCTGAAAAATGAGGCCTACAAATGCTAATAAAAACTGGATTTATAATAAGATGTCTGTGTTAGTATGATTTCTTTCTCTCTCAAGAGAAAATCTTTGTTCTGAATGTCACAATCTTTTACCCTGCAGGATGAGAAAAACCCCAAGAGAATGCCCAAGGGTCATATCTTTTACAAGGTATGGGTTCCTCATTAAAATGTACTTAAAAGCACATCAATAAGTGACTTAATTCTACTCTCACCTGTTTAGTGACTAGTTTAAGTTCAGTGTTCCTGTTACAGTCCAGAGGAACCACACTTGTTCAATGGAGTAGGGAGGCCATGCTCATCTCAGACAGCATCAGGCTGGAATCCTGCAGACTTCAAGAGACTGGGAAACAGGTCTTGAGAATCTCTTGTGGAGTTGAGCTCTCTATAGCAGTTCTGGTTGAGTTGCTTGGATTTTTCCTCTTTAGTTGTATTCTACCTTTTCTCCGACTACCAAATATCTCTTTTCTTCCCCCCCCTTTATCCTACTCATGACCTCTTGCCTCTACCTTGCCCACTCATTCATCTTCTCTCTTGAAACTTTCCTCTTTTTGTCTCCTCATTCCCCCTTACATGCTATCTTCTTAAACTTTTTTCTGCAGTGAACTGTTATACGCATCATCACTGTATTTTACAAACAGCCAGTACTATATTAGTTAATATTTAACATAGCATCAGTAGAAATGAAAACCTGCTTGGTACTAGAAGGTGCTGTTACAAGTCACACTATTTATATTGGTCAGGTCCAACTTTTTTGGCAGATATGCCACAAATTAGCCCTACACCCTATCCCCCAAGGGTCAATCCGATCCCTTCCCCCTACACAATCTGCTGCTGCCAAATCACCGAATCTCCGAAACACCCAGGCCCATCCCCTGCCCACTTTCCCAGCCTGGCAATGGCTGCCCCACATGCCCCACCCACCCCAGCTTGCCATGCCTGCCCCAGCTCCCGGCACTTGGAAAAATAAAGCCCAGACTCAGCGAGTGCTGCCAGGTGGGGGGCGATCCCCACTGCTCCCCATTGCCCCATGCTGCACGGAGGGCTCTGCATGATTATTTAGTCTCATGGTGTTGCTATTTTGGGGATGTGACAGTCATTAGTGCGCCAGTGAGTGATTAAAACAAACAGGCACAGGACATTTTTAAAAAGGGTCATCTTTTTGATGTGTGTGTTTTGTTTATCAGTGCAGCTCTCTGAAGAAGTAAATTGATATTTTATAGGATTTTCCCTTAAATTATATTTAACGCATTCCATTAAAACCCCCCCAACCCAACCATAAGCAATTCTATCCTAAGCTGTACAAAAACCATTACATTCAATAATCTACTTCCTCAGGTAAAATACATATACTGAAAATGTATCCAGATAATACAGATTTCATTCACTGGATACATAGCTGCTTTGCAGGAAATCAAACCCTTTTTGAATTCTTCTAAATATGTTGAAGTGAAATAACTCCACATGCAGTATTCCTCTGGGGAATATTTTTCTTGAAATATCAGTAATATTCTCAGCTGATATTAGACATCTTGAGTAAAAGGATGTCCAGGGAAGTAAGAGAAGCTAACACTGCAAATTTAGCTCTGGCATTTTTAGAGAACTTTGGGGACTACCAATATTTGCATTAGATTTTACAGGATCTCAGCAAAACTCCTTTCTGTCTCTTCTTTTTGGCCTAGTGAAATGCCTTTTGAAGATACTGTACATAATGAATATGCCTCCCTGTCTATTAGGCATTCTTATGACAAGCTCCTTGATGGCAGCCCGTTAGTCATCCAACCTGTTCATTAACCTTTGCCTGTTTTATTTATACACTGCAAGGCTGATTTCTGACAAAGTCTGTAAACCAACCAGTCTGGGAAGAGGATATTTTGGGCACAGCTTTATATTATTGGCTACATATGAGAACATGGTCTGAACTGAGGAACATATATAATCACTGATTTCAGTATTATTTGGTCTTAGAACCCTATAAGAGTGTGGACAAAAATAAATGTCATATAAAAGTCCAACATGCAGGATGTTGATTGGGAAATACTCTCACTTCTTCAGACAGTGCTTATTAGAATTCTGTCTTACAGATATAAATCTTATTGCATAGTAATACTATACTCAGATGTTCTCTTCTTGTTTTCTTTTCTCTGTTTGTATCCATCTGTTATCTTTCATCCTGTACTTTGGTAATAAGCTCTTTTGGCACAGAGACCATCTTTGTATTGTATTTGGACAGCACTTAGTACAATGGAACTTGGGGTCATGACCGTCATGATGCAAATAATAATTTGGGCCAGAAATAGTTTAGGAGTTAATGGAGAATAATCCTAGAAGGCAGACACTTAAGCTAAGTACAGCATTCAAGAAGCCTGAGGCTGAAGTGCTCTAACTTTTGGGCTTTACTCTAAGCACCCAAGGTTACATCAGGAGCAAACAGAATTCACATTAGGCCTTTGGTGGGGTAAGGCTCAGAGCTTGCCTGCACAGGCTGAGCCCAGCAGGCAGGGTGGGCTCTTGGGTGCCTCCCAGCATGCCCCATGAGTTTCCTGGGCTGCTGAAGACTCTGCAATGGAGTGAAATGGCTGAACCACCCCAGATTGGTGGGCAGGCATGGGTTACCATGCCCCACCCAACACCCTGCCATCATGACTTGCATGTGCTATTGTTTCCCTGTCTACACACCCAAGCAAGCAAGGAGCTGTATGTGGCCTGTTTTGTCTTCTATCTCTAGGTAAGACATCTGCCTTTCATTATTTACTATTTTGAGCTGCCTGTCCTTGAAGGCTATCCACCATTTGTTTGCCAATTGGAACTGTTCCCTGTTCTTGAAGATAAGCCAGGGGTGGGCAAAATGGTGGATATGGCCAGCAGTTGGACTCCATTTCCTAGCAGCCCCTGCCCACACCTCTCCTGGCAGGTTTCCATGGAGACCCTGGGAGCAGTGGGGCTGTGACAGCATGGGGTTATGACAGCGCAGGACTGAAGGACCCAGCCCTGTGCTGTCCCAGCCCTGCACTGTCATGGCACCACCGCTCCTGGGATCTTCATGGAACCTGGCCAGGAGCAGCAAAGGCAGGACACGCGGATGGGTAGGGAGCTGCTCCAGGGCTGGGCTGCGATCTTGTGGCGGTGACAGCATGGGGCTGGAGCAGGGGCAGAGTCCCAATCTGCTCACTGCACGCCCCTGCCCACAGAACCCACACTCATCGCAGAGGCATGCAGGCAGTGGATCATGTCTTTGCCCTGGCTCCCTGAAGATCCTGGGGCCTCCTTACCCACACCCGCGGATCTTGCTCCCAGCTGCAGCCCCATCCCAGTGACCTGGTTGCACTCTCTACCTGTGCAGGTCCCACCACCAGCTGTTAGTGTGGGGCAGACTGGCTGGGCTGAGTCTGGCAGCAGCAGCCAGAAGGAGCTGCTGCCCCAGGGGCTCCTGGGAAATGGAGTCCACAGGCCTGATCCAGCCCATAGGCTGGACTTTGCCCACCCCTAAGATAAGCTGCTATACATATATACAGCAGTTGCGTGGCTCTCAGAGCAGCGGGGTTCAAAGCCCAGTGAGCAGCGGCAGCTGCCTCTGCCCCATGCACAAATCAGGGGGTAGGGGGCGTGTGCCCCCCAGGCCTTTGCTTATCTCACCACGTGGCCTGGCCAGGGCCTTACTCACCCCAGCCCCTGTTCCTGCTTGTTTCCCTCTCCCTCCCTCACTGCTAGGGCCTTGATCTTCCCCCCCGCATGGTCCTTTCCTCTCCCCCTGCCCCTTTTCCCACAGGCTACCTGCTGGGGGGATGCACATGCGCATATACACTCAGCCCCCTGAATCATTTTTTCTCCCTTTGCCTATGGGTGGGAGTAAGGAGGTGCTCTCAGGGTGTGGACCTGTTCTGGCTGCACCCATAGTAGCACAGCCGAGCCCTGTTACACACATACATTCAGTTTCCCCAGACAAGTTGGAAAGTAGTGATGTTACATATTAGTATGTATAGGTGTGCTGATGGACATTTGGGTGTGTTCAAGTATATATTTTTTACAGTTATAGGAGTTGGGGTTCCTGTCTACACTAGGAACTCTGTAACAGCATTTGAAAAGCATAATACAATTGGACAGTGTTACAGAGCTATTAAATACCTTGATAGAGACTGGGGATAAAGGAAATTTTCATTACCAAGCTTATCTTGATGCCATTCTGAACCATGTTAAATAGCCAGGGGTTACACATGATTTTAAGTCAAACCTCATGTCCATTAGGAAACTTGCTCGTTGCCAGAAATCAGTGCAGATGAATCAGTTCTCAAGACAGGTTAACTGTGAACAGAAGTGGCCCTAGTTTCTTTGAGCCTAAAATAGCAGCAGAACCACATTCAGCACTTGCTCAACTGCACCCATGGCAATATGCAACAAGAGAAATTCAGGAATAAGCAGTTTTATTTGTGTGGATGGATCTATGCTAACTGGAGGGTGGACATGGGGACAGAGGCCTGGGGATGGAGGCTTCACTGACTTTTGTTAGTGAGAGCCTAGGGCAGGGCCAGCCTGGTGCTCAGGCAGATCAGATGAGCTCTAGCCAAGGATAGAGTGCTGCCCTACAAGGGAGTTCAGCACGGTGCCACAAAGCGCCATGGTTTTCTGGTAAAATGCAACCTAACGTAAGTCGAAATGGGATCTGGTACAAATGTTTGTTATAGTGCTGTAATATAGAGTTTGATGTCTGATATTAGATCCATCACGAGTTATCTTAGAGTGGGATCCACCATTTTACAGTGCTCTATGTGTCCTGACCATCTGTTTGGTTTTTGGCTGTAGAGTGCTTTCTGTGTGCTTACTGTGCAATAGGTATAACATCTGCGCCTTGCCTTAATGTTCAGTGTAAAAGAGACTTTGGAAATTTTGAGAGCTCAACAGAGGAATGAAGTATGGTGGTTAGGAGACTCAGGATGATTATAATAATAGGGATCACAGAATTTCATTTCAATGACATTGGTTTGAATTTGAGCTGGTTTGCTTGTGACCAAGAACTATCCCAACTGATAGCTGTTTGGATAGCTGATAGCTCTACATTTCCTGGCAGTCTTAGGAAAGACCTAAAGACCAACAAGGGGTAGGTTCTGCTAAGTGTGGGTGGCTTATTTGAACATTGGCATTGTAGTTTGTACATTGTCATATTAAGTTAATATAAAAGTGCACACTGGGACATGAACAAATCATAGAACCATAGAAATCTGTAGACTGAAATTGCTCTTCAGCAAAAAGAGCTTCCCACAGAACCGAAGATGAGAGACAATGGTAGGGCATCATGAAGTGGCTTGCAATGCCATTGATTGATATACCTGTTTTGTGGATAAATGCTAAACTTCTGTTTCTTGCTGATAATACTAAAACTGTAATGAATCATAAACTCTCTAAACAACGTTAGAATATTCATAAAGTTCATAAAATGATTACTGCTGAAAGCAAAGGTGAACCCCATCCAGAATACTGTGTTCCAATTTGAACATTCCTTTCACAAGAGGAATGAATTTTATTTGTGAGTTACAGCAAGACATCTCAGTCAAAGTAGCTTCTGGTTTTAATAAACTATTTTATAAAGAAAGGCCAAATAGGCTGAAGCACAAAGAACTTCCGGATGATTAAAATATTTACAATTCTGAGACGAGTTGATGTTGAAGCAAATGCAATGTTTACATGTCTGCTATTCTTAAGAAGAGGTAACAATATTAGCAGTTAAAAAAAACTTGGAATTATTTAAATATATGCATGGAAAACAACGTTCAGTAGCATGTAGATGTGTGAGTGGCGGGGTGGGGGGAGGCTATAGGGAGAGGGTATGATTTTCTTGGAATAAATACACCCAGCAGAATTTTGATCTTGACAAAAGATAGGTACCATGAAGTCAATGAACATCAATAGGAGTCTTCTATGTTGCTATTGATCTTATGTAGCTAATGCCTAGTAATGGGAAGCAATATAAAACTGTAAAAAAAAGTAAATAGAAATAATTGTTCCTAATGTATTTCTACATGAACTGATTGTCTTGCTTCTCGATCTCTAGAGCCTCAAAACTTTATACATGTCCCATACTAGTCTATGCTGTGTTTTAGGCACAAATAAATTAGCTGGCTGGATAGGAACAATGCTCCTCTATCTCAGCTTGTTATGTTTTAGAAGAGGAGTGGCCAATCTGTGACAGAGGTGATACAAGTGGGCAACCTCTGTGTAGCTCATAGCAGATTGGGGAGAGGACAATGGCAGTTTGGTAATGGAACAGAAAGCAGAGCAGCAGCTTGGGCAAGGAGCATGGGGCAAGAAGCAAAAAGCAGAGCAGTAGATTAGGTTAGGGGAAAGGATCAAGAGTGGCAGTCAGGGAGGATGTTGGGCTAATTTGTGGCCTCTAACCTTGCCATTAGAAATTAGCTTAATCTTGAAGTTTAAGCATCAATATTTCTTGCAATTTTGTTTCACATTAATTGTCATACTCCTGGATATTTGTATCATCCACATAGCCACTCAATCCAATTTTATGTTGTTCTAAACTTTTGCTCTCTGTGACATGTTACAAAGATTTCCATGCTTAATTATTTGACAAAGTATTTTTATTGGTTTTGAATTTCTACCTTAGCTTTACTGAGTGTCCTCTTATTTGTGTGTTATAGGACAGGGAGAAAAGAATTGTACAGTTTTCATTAATCATTCTTTGCCCTATTTATCCTAGTAGAAAAGGATAGAAAGCATATCCTGGGAAAGGATTTTTAAAGCATAATAATTTTGCTTCTGAAAGTTAACCAAAAATATTTTTCTAAATTTCATCAAGCCAGTGTTTTTAAAGTAAGAGATAACCCAGTTGTTTTACAAACTGTAGCAGGTTAACACTCTTTAGGCAGACTCAAAAGCCAGTTTCCTCATAAAAGCAACTCTATTTATTATACATGCAGATAGCTTCTCACCACAGCAAACAACACCTGTAAAGAATAAACACAAAATCAAACTTGGGTCTTTTCCTTAGACCAGGAGTAACAACACAGACCCTGTGCTGTTCCCTAAGCACTAGGCACCACAAGCTTCCCTTCCTGGGAGCTTTTAACTTTCTCTAAGCCCAGCCCAATCATCTCTGTCAGCTGATCCAGTCTTCTTAAGCAGGTAGGCTATTATCCTCTAAACCTCTAAAGCTGGGCTCCAGCCCCTGAGGCATGCACCTCGTTACACTTACCCAAATGAATGTTTATTTAAAACTCAATTTCCTTGAAATTATATTTATATCTGTAAAAGTTCTGTAACAAGTTCAGTGTAATTTTAGAAATTATGTTTGCTCACAGCTGCTAGTGCCACTCATTTTGCATTATAGTGTTGGGATGTATTTGCAGCCATGATGGTCCAGGCAAGATTTCATAGATTTCATAGACATTAGGGCTGGAAGGGACCTCGGAAGTTCATCGAGTCCAGCCCCCTGCCCACAAAGCAAGATTTTTGTGAGTGATATCTTTTGCTGGACCAACTGTATAGATGGGAGGGAGATAAATAGCTATGCAGTTGGTCCAATAAAAGGTATCACTCACAAAAATCCTTGCCTCACTCATTTTGCAGGATGCTTGCATCTGACAGCCATGCTACACAAACCAACTATCTAGCAATAAAGTCATATGTCCAGCTAGGTTTCAGAAATCTGATGCCTGCTCTTCAGCTAGTCAGGGTGCTCCTTTGCCTCTCAGTCATGGCTTTCTATACCAGATACACAGAGGAGTACAACTGGAAGGAAGCATCTTGTGTGATAAGGACAGAAGATGCTGGCTCCAGTCCAATTCTGGCTCCAGTCAGCCCCCTTACCCTCCCCTATAAGTCAAAACCATGCTCAGACACCCTCCAGTACACTCTTCCCCAGCTATGGTGGCCAAATTTTGTTCAGTTTACCTTTGCCACTGTTGGGAGGTAGAGCACACTGGGGAAATCAGTGTCACCCTCTAATCTGTGACAGATGTCATACATAGAGCTTCCTAAAACTGGGAAGCTATGCCAGTTTTTAGTGCTTATATCCCCTTCTGGGCCTCTGCCCACAGATTGAAAATGAACCAATAATGGGGGTTGCAACTGCAGTTCCCAATTAAGTCCATTCCTGCTCCCTTGGGAGTAGAGGGGGAGCAGATTCTCCTCTTGACTCCTTCCCTGCCTGTCTCTGATGGGTTTTGTCCCACCAATCGCATTTGCAGTCTCCTAAGTCTGGAGAGCCTGGCGAAGCCTGGCAAGCCCGCCAAAAAGGAAAAATCTCTGAAGTCCCCCTGGGTGATTTCAGTTATATTTTGTGATGGCTTTCAAAGGTAAATGTAATTTCCAAAGTATAGGGCAGATTCTTTGAACTTTTTTACAGGACTGGTCTACAGGGTGTTTTATAGCTGCTACTCTAAGCCCAATGCTGACACTCATTTTCTAATAGTCTTTTTCATTTTATGATGACTATTCCACTTATTTCTGTGAAGCAGCTTGCAGGATAGAAAATACTCACCATAATAAGAAGAGGAGCAGAATCTGACTTCTTTCAATATCCTGAGTTATTAGGTTGCATTTCTTTATTGTTTCTACCTTGTCCTTATATTGTACTCTAGGATCCATTGTACTCCATATGAACTTTGCAATGTCTGACTTGTTACCTATTATTGCAGCCTTGGACTTAAGTGATTTCAAGTTTTTTTTTGGGTGAGGAACTTGAATTTACAAAGCCAGACTATATAACATTTATAGAAAAACACAGGAAATGCTGTGCCCATGGGATAATTTGTCACTACAGTTTGCCCATGGGATAATTTGTCTCTACAATTTTAATTCAGTACTTGTTCCTGTTCCTTGCTAGCACCTCCCCTTTCTCCCATCAAGTAATGGTAATTGGTCACCACTGGATAATTCACCATTATTTGCATTTCCCTTAGAGTAGCAAATCAACTAGGGTTTGCTGTATTTGTCTCAGACATATAATGAGTTCCATCCTAATTGTCAAAAGAAAGACATAAGCATTAGGTAATTAAGGGAAATGGCAAATAAGATGCCTAAGGGAAGACTGGTAAGTTTACTTTGTAACTCCTTGAAGAAAATCTAACATAAAATTGAGAAGAGCACTGAACACTCAGTGTTCAATCACTAGCCCTCTGCAAGAACATGGTAAGACATATCTTAATATGTACTGAAGCCAGAGGATAAAAAAAGAAGAGGTAATTTGGTAACTATGTTATCTGTGCACATAGTGACTACTGTTAAATTGTTTTGCTTCATCCATAGGCACGGGGGCTCAGTAGGGGACAAACCTGTATAGGAGGCTATCCAGCTAAAACTAATAGTCTTTTTCCTGAAAAAAATTGTCATACTTGCTTGACACAGTTTCACTATGAGACCACCTGGACTCGATCTCTCTCACTTCCTGATTTGCCATGCCTATATCAGTTCAGGTATTTTGAGAATGACTGCATGTATTTGGTAACTCTGAGGGGATGGAGTGGAGGCCTTTGGGACTTGAAGTTCTCTGCAATTAATGACACGCATCTTAGCCAGCTCATCCTCATCAGTATGACCCATTAAGGTAGCTTTTACCCCGGTGAGTTTAAATTACTTGCCTTGGAAATCTGCTAAGAATTTATTTGCTCACTCTAGAGGTAAAGGAAGGTATAAAGAACATCTAGCAGACTAGGAAGGAACACAACAAAAATAGCAGAATGAGATTTTCCCACTGAATTAGGATATTCTGGGAGAGTTGAACTGCAGATTGATTAAAGTCTCTAAAAAAAATATTTACAAAAAAGTGTTTTAACGAGACATTTACTTACTCACATTCCTAGCACTAGCATGACCCTGAGTTAGTTCTTTCAAGTAAATTAATTTACTAAGGGACAAACTGTAAAATAGCATCATTTTTTTATTTGAATCAAATTATTCTGAGAGCAGTAAAAGTAGTAAAAAAAAAAAAACAAAGAAAATTACAAATAAGATTTTAAAGTTTTGGTGGGAAATGAGTCTTGCTACAGTTAATGGTAGCACTCCTGCTGTCTTGAATGATGCAATAGTTTAGTATAAATATTCATTAAAATATTATCCTAAAGCTTTGCCTTTTTTTCTGGCTCATACCTGAAAGATGACAGTAATAACAGAATTCAATAGATGGACAAATATTCTCCCAAATGTCTGATGGGTATAGGAACAGAAAGGAATCATGTTCTTTGAGTGATGGTGGTTCTATATTTCTAGAAAGGCAGAAACATGATAAACTTCTTCACATGATAAAGTTCAGTCCATTTTAACAGTGAAAGGATTTCTGAATATATATATATATATGTATATATATGTATATATATGTATGTATGTGTGTATATATATATATATATATATATATATATAAAAGCTAAATCAATAGTTGCTTTGGGTATCTTAGGACTGGATAGTGCAATTTAAGCTGTCCTAGAGGAACACGAGCAAGCATTTGTCTTAGATGAGCAGAAAGACCCCTGAAATAGCTGAATGCACATGCCTGCAATACACTTCTCTGAAAGGTGAAATTT
>NW_005842074.1:167864-175869 GCF_000455745.1 Alligator sinensis
GGTAGTTCTGGACATAGCCATTTCTTGCGGGAGTAGATTATGTACTCTCCTCTGCATGGGAAATGCTGTTCTGCTTGGCCCTTACTTTAGACACAGAGGGAAACCATGAAATGATCCTCAGACTCCTCACCAAGCACTGTACACCTATGTTCTCCCTACTATCTAAGAGGTAGACTGCTGTCTAAGTCTGCTGTGTAGGTTGTGCAGGCCAATCAAATTGTGAGACATTTTTTTTTCCTGTGAATACACTGAAGTCATTTCCAGGGCCATACAATAATATCTCATTATAACTGATGTGACTGATACACCTGTTTGCCTAAGACAGTCCTAAATAGCAAAGTATCTTAAATACGTTACTGACATAAACTATTGTTATTGATGAGAAACTCAACAAAACCATCAAGGCAAACATGGCTCTACTGTTCTGATGGCTACAAACGTATGTAGTAACAAAGAAATCACCCTTCAGCACTCATGACACTTGAAAAGATAACTTTAACCTACCCTTAATGAACTTTCAGGTTTATAGGGACAACTGTCTTGTTTCTACTTCAGCTAAATCACTTAGGAGCACCACTGAAGCAGAACCATGCTGTCAGTCTCAACACAATGTATTGTGCTCATGTTCTTATGAGAGCATGTCCTTTGAGACAAGTGCCTAATAGACAAAACTATTTAGTATATGATCATATTTCTTTCCTGTTTGTTTCTGCTCCAACCATCAATTTTTCAATGAATAATTACATAAGCACAGTTATTTTGTTTCCTAGAAGCAAATAGATTTAAGTTCCTGGATGTATTATAATTCATCAAGTTTTACTATTTTATTATACTCAGCCAGCCTGATTTTCGAGCAATAGATGAATAATCATATGATAATTCAATTCTTTTTAACTACCCAATATTATATTACTTTTATGTGGTGCTCTCAAACATCTATACCATCATTTCATTGTCATAAATAAAATGGTAGTGGTTACAGGCTGGTTGATTAATTTCAGATTATAGCAGGTTAATCTCATTCAGGCCAAGCATTAAAGGAACACATACAGATTCAGTTCATAATAGAAAATTCACTTCTAAACATAAGGAACATATGACTGCTTTTATGAATATGTTATTGTCATTTATAGATAGATATAATATCAGCTAGATGAAATAAATGGTTTCAAGGAACTGATGAGAGAATTGCTGGTTTCATTAAGATACTGCAGTACTGTTAATTTTTTTAATCATTACAGTTCTTTAAAAAATTGCTTAAATGCATAAAATCCATAGTTTTCATGAATTTGACACTTTCTTATTTTGGAAAGCTGTGGGTGTTCTGACCCGGTGCCCTTCCATTGTGTCCTGGAGAGAAGTTGAAGTCAGATATTTCTCAGGAAACAATCCCTGCAGGGGAAGAAGAGAGAGACATTTCAGGAACCTCCTTCCTCAAGACTTCTTCTGATAAAAATCCTTTAGCTAAATCACTTAGGAGCACCGCTCAGCCTCCCCTTGCAGATCCATTGCATCCATCTCTTCCCCTGAAGAATGCATCCTTTTTTCACTGTACCCTTTGAGTGGGGACAGTGGGATCTGGAGGCTTCCTTATTTGCTGTAATGGACTGGTCTTGCAAGGAAGATACAACCCCCCCATATATTTCCTCAGCAAGTGTAACTCCCCAAATTATGGAGATAGTACTCTTTTCATGAGGGAGAACAATAAAAAAATCCCTTTAATTAAAATAATTAATGTATTTGTGCATATGGCCCTATTTTACCTATTTTCACTTCATGGGAATATTTTACTATTTGCCCTTGGCTAACCTTTAGTCTCTCAGTGTATACATCCATCTCTGCATTGATGTGGTATTACTTTGGTGTGCAAGTGCCTACTTTTTAATTTCCTTTTCTAACCCATGAAAATAAAAATTGTGTTGTCCTTCAGCTTTCAGATTCACTAACATAAATGAAATAGAAGACTGTACCAGTCAGTGTTCATGTATCCCAGAGCAGTTTAAAGAAGAAATATAAACTGATGTTTAAACTGATAATATTTAGGCATGTGAGCTTTGCCAATTTATATCAGATGAAGATGTGGCCTAGGTGTCTCAAAAGTGAAGACAATATTTCATTATAACAGTAGCTCAATCAATTTCCTGTTACTTACAGAGCAGATATATCAGCCGAATGGGATCATCCCTTCAATTAATATGTAGGATCTTAGTAACAGAAGGCACTTAGATAGAGATAACCCCACTCCCTAATGGGACTTCATATACAGAACTGTAAAATGAAATTGTCAAATAATGTAAAAAAAAATTCACTTGGTACTAAGCAACAATAGGAATGTTTAAAATAATGTTAAAAAATAAATTGATAACTTATATAGTCCCAAGATAGATCCCATCCTTGACATCAAAGTTCAGTAACTTTCTTGTAAACAGAAACTAAATATTATGCTATAGTAACAATTATACCAGATATACATATATTTACCAGAAAGATCAAACTATGCTTCCAAAGGTATATATGTGGGTGCTGCAAAAAGAAAAATAGATCATTTAATATGTGATCAAAAAATCAGATAGAATAACAATCTTTTAAAAAATATGAATACATTTTTCACTTGAGGTAAATAATGTAAGAAAAATTCAATCTTAAAACTAGACTTATATCAATAAGTAGGTGAGAAATTTTGTCCTCGAAATAACATTTTTGGGAATATTCCCCATATTCTTATAAATTCAATATAAACTTGATCCACCTGTAATATGTGCCTATATGTATGTTTGCTACAAATATTCATACCCTCCAGGTGCACAATTACTTGAAGTTTTAGCACATGGATCAATTCCTGCATTCACTACAACTTTGTCTCTATGTGTTTTGAACCAATATGTTTAACATTTCTTGTAAAATAGTCACTGTCCATGACCCTGCTATATTTTTTTCTTGACAAATATACATTTGTGTACACAATTTATCAATGTTAATTTCAGTGCTACTGATGCAGAGCAGTAGAGAGTGTAGACCTCAGTTGGTGTTGCTCTACATTTTTTTTAAATCCTTGTTTAGGATGATATAAATCAGTTAAAGTCCTTGCCCTATTTTCTCCTCTTTATTTTGTGCAGCAGCTGCACAAGCTGCACAGCCATACTATTATCTTTGCCCAAATTCTGTTAGCTGAGGTTTGATGGATAACCTCAACAACCTCAAGTTTCCATGATAAATCAAGTAGTCTATTTTTCTATGATTGGTGACAGATTGAGTCACTGGCTCTGTTATCTCTATAGAAGTTGAGACTACCAGATTTTAACTTACCTATAATAATTTGCTTCATCATGCATGTTATAACCAGAAATGAATCATTTTTGGCATGTTTAATTTGCAGTTACTAGTTCAATAGAATTGCAGCATTATTCTGTGCTGGTACAAACCTTAGTTTAGTGAAGTACCATATTTACTTGCATACAAGATTAGGCTCCCCCCACCCCATCATCATAGGGAAAAAAGCTCCTCATCTTGCATTGGTATACAAGGAAACCTCCTTAAATACATTGTCTATCATTAAACTGCTGCCAAAAGCAGCGTGCGCTCAGTATATTAACCAGCTATGAAATTGATTCAATGCAGCCAACAGTGAACATGATTATAAAACACATGGCCCATTTTTGGCAAACATGTTGATGGGAACCTTTTTTGTTTGTTTGTTTTTAAAGGAAATTTTTTTGTGTCCCAGGTCAAATTAGCCACATCAGTTCCAAATCCTCTTAATCATTCAAAAACCTTGTGACCCTACTACCCGCAAGTATCCTCCACCCCAGACTTTTCAGCCTGGGACTTCAGATACTTTCAAACCCTTTGGCAGGCATCCTATGTGCAGGCCCAAGCCTGGAGGCTTGGGGTTCGGATGCCCCCAGGTTTTGCTTGCCCTCAGCCAGGCTGTAAGAGCAAGCTAGGGAGGAGTCTCCCATTTCCATGAAGTCGGTGTGTAGCCAAGATCCTCCCACTGGAAGCAGGTCAGTGGGAAGCTAACTATGAGGCTCTCATAGGGATTCCTGTCTCTCAGCAGACAGGGGTGCACCCTCTACTACACAAAGCCATTTTTAAGCCACCTACTTGGTCAGGGTACTTCCCTCTGCCACCTTCGTGATCATGGTATTTCCCCTGCCAGGTGATGGGAACCTACCACAAGGATAAATTAGTGCAGCCCATCTGAATAACAAATATAGTAGTGCTCATTGCACTCACTCCCCCTGAGCACTGACACTTCTTCAAGTCATAAATGAGCCAATACATTGAATATATTTTGATTTCCTCTTCAGTCCCACACCTGAACTGTGCCTTTCTTTACTATTTTCAATTATTCCTGTTTATCCACCAGCCTTTAATGTCTGGCAAACATCACTAAATAGGGCCTCAAACAGTTCACTTGGAATCCCTCTGTCACCCCTCTCTCAGCCTGTGACACATAATTAGTGTGGTCCTACCCTCCATGAGGTGGAGCCAGACCAGGTTGCCCTATGCCTCATCTGCATATACATTTTGGAGGATCCCAGGACTTGTGACAATAACACCCAGTTCAGTCATGGGGGCTAATTAGTACGTGGATTCTTTGTTGGGGGAATCTGGAGTACACATATATACTGAGAAGTGCTGAGCTGTGGGTTCACTATAGCTCGAGATGCTGTCGACTCTGCTGGAGCCCAACCCAATGAACTATATGGTAAATTATGAACCTTTCAACTTTGGAATAATATGATTCATAGTTTATACTATATATAAGTAGGTACAAAAGTGTTGCTTAAAAGTGTGTTTATGGAGTAGCTGTGCTAAAACTTGGAGCAGTTTCTAAAAAGATAAAATGAATCAATTCTGGATGAACTAAGTCTATGGGTTCCCATAAACATGCATGTAGGCAAATGACTATTTCAAAGTCAGTGTTTTCAAATTTGTCCCTCACTAACATGTGCTCACGGACAGTAGACTCTGACAGTAAAGAGAGGGGGAAGAGGTTGCAGGGGAAAGAAGTTGCAGGGCAGAAGGCAAGGGTGCCACCTGATTCTCCCACCACATTCCAGATTTAATATCCCTGCTGTAGCAGTGGGAGGGGGACAAATTCAAGACAGACCTCTAATAAATCGATTCTGTACCTGGGGAACTATAGAAATTTTATAAATTTTCCATTATAGAATTGAATTGGGGGGGTACTCTTATAGTTGGAGTCAGCTTATATTTGAGTAAATACAGTACTTAAGTCTGTGCTTAAATTTGAAGTCCATGGGACTTCTGAATGTGGATAAATTCAAGTATATTTTTTGTTCAGTCAAAGTCACATCCATAAACTGGAATTTTTCTAATAAGTAGTTGTATATAAATTGTGTGGGAAGTAAAGATTCAGCAGGGACATACTGATCCAGCCTCAGCCCCCGCATCCTGAATCTGTTTACACCCCCTGGCATTGCCATGGGGGTGGGGGTGAGGGGGGAGAGAAGGTCATGGGCCAGGGAGACGACAATTGATTCTATCTGGCCCCTGGCCATGCACCTCACATCTACCAGCAGGGGTGCCAGATGGAGCAGGTAAGTGTGTGGGTGGGGTCTCCATGTAAACTGGCCTGGGACTCCCACAGGCAAAGCATGCTTCTGGATGGGATGGGGCCATGGGTGGGTGGAGAGTGGTGTCTGGGAATGGGATAGGTGCGTGGCGCCAGGTCTGGGGCTGGGGCTGAGATTGCAGGGCAGTGAGCCCATGCACTGTCACGGGACAGATCTGAGATCCACTCCCCACACGTACCTGTGACAGGTACTGGTTCTGCAGGCAGGGGCTGGCCACTGCTTGGGAAACAGGCGCCTGTCACAGGGATGTGTGGGGAGCAGAGTGCAGCTTTTTCTTGGGCCCCAGCCCCACGTTATCACCTCCCCGCAATCTCAGCCTGGTCACCTATCTCAGGATGCTGCTCCCCATCTGCCTGTGGTCCCATCCCATCTGTCTGGCCTAGCACACCCTCCCTGCAGGGGTCCCACTGCTCACCTGCCTGCCCGCTCTGTCTGGAACCCTGGCTGGACCAGGTGGCTGGGCAGTGATGCTAGGTCTAGCCATGCCAGCAGAGATGCTGGCAGCAGTAGCTGGAAGAAGCCACTGCCATGGGGGCTGCCAAGAAGCTCAGTCTGGCTGCCATGCTGCCCCTACTCTGCCTCCATATTTCCTGTCCCTGAGTACTGCAGCACCCAGTGTGCTCAAGAGCTATGTATGGGGATAGGGTGGGCTGCACTCTGCAGCAGGTGGAACCTCCACACCTGGGGGCAGCAGGACCGGCTGCATGCACCACAGGTCAGGCTATACCCTGCACCTGAGCCAGGTGGAGCTGAGGGACCCACTGCAGGCTGGACAGAATCACTTGGTAGGCAGCTCACAGGCCATATTTTGCCCACCCTGGTGATATCTTTCATTGGACCAACTGCTTAGGTAGGCAGGAGTTAGATACGCTTTCGAATGCAAAATATTCTTCATCAGGTCCAATCATAACTTTTACTGCTCAGACCTGAAAAAGAATACATTATATTCAAAAGCTTGTCCCTTTCCAAACTGTGCAGTTGGTCCAATAAAAGGTATCACCTTAAAAAAAAAAAAAAAAAGCTCTTGCATAGTTCCTGGACCAGCATGGCTATATCAGTCTAACACTACTGTGCAAAACTAATAGATGAATCTTGCCCTTTTTGTCTTCTCATTTCAATAAAGTACTATGAATATTTATTATTGACATACATTTACTGAATAGTTCTAAATGAACTATTTGAAGACTGAAGTGTTCAGAAATTATTCTCTTTAACTACTTGACATTTGTCATACATAATTGGTCACCTAAATTGCACAGGATTGTAGTGTTTGGATGACTGAATTTTTTAAACAGAAGAATTTTGAATAGTTAAGTCTAACCTTTGTAAACCTGAGGGATATGTATTTAATACTTATCTCTGCATCTTGCCATCTGTGCTTTACTGTTGTGAGGATTTTGCTAATCACTGACACATCAAGGTAAAGATTCAGTCAAGTTGTAGGGAAGGATGGTGCAGATTTTAGTTTTAATCAAGTCTATGCTCCCCACTGCTGTTTTATTTTTTAAGTGTTATTTCCAACTTTGTTTTCATGCAGAGTGCAGGCTGGAGGCTAAAGTGTTTCATTTACCCTAATTATAGGATAAGAGTTCAGTGAAAGTTTACACAAGTTGTTTACAAGAAAGAGTTATTGAAATAAAACAAGTCATGGAATACGTGGTGCTTTCTGCAAACAAACTATAAATATATTTTTGTGAAAATTTTGAAACATTTTGAAACCTATTCACTTGACAGTGTTAGCAAGTCCACGTTTCCCCCCTTACAGGCCCAATTTGGCCGCCTTTATTCATGCCGAATAATGCTTGACTCAGTGATGGAAGGTATCAGGATTCTATCTTAACAGATCACATGGATATTACTCATCTGTGTGGGACTTGTAGCAGTCCTGAATCCTTCAGATCTGGAATTTTCTTATAGGAACTATGGCATTTCTGACATTTTTTAAAATACATTTATTAAGTTGGACTTGTATAACATATTTGCGCTCCAGTCAATACACATTGGGTATCTATGACTGTAGCGAAAGAAGGAGAGAATAGAGGATACACTGATAAAGGGGTTAGTTGGGAACTCAAGAAAGGTAGATTGAACTGCATTGCCACAGATTTCTGTGTGACCTTGGGCAAGTCATTCAGGACTTGATTTAAAAAATATTCACCACGCACAAGACGTAAGTCGTTATCTTGAGGCTTTTTAAAATATCTGCCGCTTTGAAAACCCCACCAAGTACCCACCTGCATTGTTAGACACCTGATTATTAGGGCTGTGCAAAATGGCACCTTTCCGTTTTGCCTTGAGTGTCGAGGTTTCGACTGGTTGTTTCTGACCCTATTGCACAGTAAAATAAGCTACTGAACATTACATCATTGCTACTGGGTGGCATCATGGTTCATGCCTGCTGA
>NW_005842074.1:175879-176741 GCF_000455745.1 Alligator sinensis
TAGCAACAAGATATGTCACTGTAGCTCATCACTATGGTGACGTAGTGTCTCATGTAGATGCACCCTTTGTCAATTATCTCTGCTTGTCGCAGGGCAATACGGTGCCTGCCCCTCTAAGAGCAGAAACTGCCTAGGGAGAGGGCCTCAAGAGCCAGACAGAAGCCCACAGGTGCAGATTACTATGGCAACAGGCTAATGAGTAAATTAGCCTACACCTGCACCTGGCCAGCTGACCGGAAGAGGCAGGGCCCTGGGCATATATAAACCCCAGGGCTGGGACTAGAGGCTGAGTTCTCTGTCAGCAGCCAAGGGGGAAGGAGCTCTCAGAGAAGAAGCTCACCAGAGAGGCTTGACTGCCTGGTCTACTCTGGGTAAGATCAAGGGGCTCCAGGAGCTCACCAGAGACCCTAGCCTACAAGGCACTTAATGCTGGGAGAAGTTTGATTTTTGTTAAAGGGACAGAGCACCCCTGAACTCCTTGTATTAGGATATAGCCCAGGGGCTTATATTTTAGTTGCTGTTTATACAATGGTGGATTGGGCTGAGGCTATTGGGGAAGGAGGAGGCCTCATTAGGGACCCACTACGGTGTGGGGACCCCAGCACCAGAGAAGGGCGCAGTGATAAGGGGGTGAGCAGACGCCAGTGTGAGGTGCAGAGACAGGGCTGCAGAGAGCCCAGTGAGGACAAGAGGCCAAGCTGTAGCAAGGCCTCAGGAGAGACACCATTTAAATACCATCTGCAAGGCTTGGGGTGTGGTAAAGGGGTGGTTTTGGAGCCACACATCTAGCCCATAAGGCTGAGAGTGTCCTGTGAGGCATCCATTTTGAGCGGGATCCAAAAAAGGATCCAAGAACCCAGGT
>NW_005842074.1:176772-192882 GCF_000455745.1 Alligator sinensis
AGCAGGGTCCAGCAGGACCATGTCCAGACAAAAAGATCAAGGGCAGCCTCCCTATATTATAATTACCAGCAAGACGTGGCAGGAGAGAAAGAGGGTCCCCATTGGGCAGGATTGGCACAGTCAAGGAGCCCTAGGGGTATCACAGCCATCCCTGGGGACCCTATCCCGTGACATTGATTCCCAGAGGTACTTTTTAAAATGCAGGTGCGCTATGAGGATAACCTCACTAAAATCTGGGGAATTATTAGGGTAACATTTTCAAATGTGCTTAAGGTCCTTTTAGCAAAGTAATTTGAGCACATAGGGTATGTCTATAAGTATAAGGCAAAATCATGCAGAGATACCTGAGCCAGTTGTATATACAGTAGCTCTGCAACTAGAAGAAACGTGGCTATGTGAGCACAGTAGGCCACTGTCCCAATGTGACTCTAATGCTTCCAGTTCAGAGCTAGCATGCACAGATCTTGCTTGGAGTGGGTCTGAATGGCACTGTCTTATTCTGTACAGGCAGGCCCATAGAAGCCAAGTCCCATTGACTTTCAGTTAAACTGCTCATGGCACAAATTATTTTTGAGAAAATGGAACCATGGCATTTTGTTAGATGCTTTTTAACATATCACCATCAGATATCTCATCAGATCATTCAGATCCTAAAATATTCTCAATTTTGTATCAGAAATAAGTATCAACTCTGGGTTTTGTGTTATGATAATTTACCTCTAATTTTGAAAGTAATGTGAGGTTTCCATTCTTTTTCTTAAATTTAAGGTTCAAAACCACTTGAATGGAAAACCAAGGGTTTTTTTTTCCTTCTTAGGGAGTCCTAGTTTGTCCTTTTTTTTTTTCCTGTGATTTTTATCAGTGTTCACCTCTCCACCTTGCTGTCCTTTATTTAGATAGCATCACATTATGCCGTTGTTACTCTCATAAGTATTTAAAGAAATAAAGAATAATTAAAATGTGTTAAGCGCAAAATATGATAGGCTGAGGAAGGAAAAAAAGGCCAGAAATAGATATGGACATGACTTCTGTATAAAAATAAATCACTTCACACTGTGATTCAGATTCTATGCCAAAGGATGGTAATTCTGATTAGAGGCTCAAAGCCCCCTTTATTTAATGAGATTTTACCTGTCAGTCTTAAATTGAAATTAAAGTTCTTAGATATCAAACCAATATTTGATAATCCTTTGATAATATTTGATCATTCTTATATCTTTTATTCTTAGTTACTGAATACTTCCATTTCCTGATCCATGTCAAAACTGAAATATGTTTGTTATGTGCACTTATTATTCATATTCTCATTGCAACAAGTTGGTCTTAAGAAGAAAATTAGATACATTTATAACCAATGAGATAACATCAGAAGGAGGCTAATTATCATTGTTTGTTTCCAAAATTTTCATAAGTACATGGAGAATGCAAAGGGATGCCATCATTGTTTATACAATCTTAGGGATGAAAGGTTGGAGGAAAAATATTGTTTTATTTGTTGGAAGTATATACCTTAAGGAAAAGTTAAGCTGGTAACCATATTTCAACAATAATAATGATGATAATGATAATAATATATTTGTTTCAATTCCCTATCATCTGTGTGTTGTTATAGAATTGATATTGTTATAACAACTTGGCTTTTTTGTGTCTACTCATTTTTGTGATTCATGTTGAAAATGCTGACACAGCTTTAGCAATTGTAACTCATTTCAAATCAAATGCGTGAACAGCATTATTCAAGCACTAGGAAGAATCATTTCAGAAGTATAGAAACTTGCCTTGCAGCAAAGCATAACTGATACCCGTAAGTTGACTATAGAGAAAAAACAGAGGCAAAATGTATTTGACCATGACTGCAAAAAAGAAGAATGCTGCATACTCATGAATGGCCTTCTGAATGGATACTGCAAATATAGCTTGAGAGATAAAACGTTCTGTAATAGATGATGTATTCTACAGACAAATCCTGCAGTAAATATCAGAAAAAAGTGGTCACTTATAGCATTCAAGATTTTTCAAAGATAAGGATGAAAAAAACACCCCTCCATAACTGTCAGCTTCCCAGACACTTACATGTGTACATTTTCAACTCAGCTCTCTAGGATTCAGCTGAGCACTGCTCCTTGACTTTAAATGTGAGTCATATGGCTAAATTTTATGCACTGCTTTGAAAACCTACCCCCGATGTGATGCAGTAATTACTTGCAAATGTGTAGCAAAGGATCAGATTTAATAACAGTTTCCTTAATGTGTATCATCTTTAGTATTTTGATACATAATCAGTTAATTTGCCACTGACTTAAAATCTTTTCATTAGAAAATCTGTAACTGGGCCCAAATTAATCACCAATGTCATTCATTTAGTTCCCAATCATTTTACTTCATTTTTCTTTAACCCTTTTTGAGTCTTCTCCTCTTGTGCTTCAGTTTTCAAGCCTTCCCCTGATAGGCACAGGTGCACACTGCACAACAGTCCCTATGGGTATGTACACGCATTACATTTAGATCGATCCAGCCAAGGTTAGAGTGATCTAAATGCCCTAGCATGCATTTAGAGGTGCCTTAGAGGTGAACCAGCTTGATTTGGGATAACCTGAACTAAAACAGGTTACTGAACACTTGCATGCATTCACAGCACAGCCTTGGGGCTGGGAAATCTCAGTCACTTACCACAGCCCGAAAGCGGTTCTGTTTTAATCCTAGCCATAAACATGGACTGATTTGGACAGAGTGGTAAAGGTTAGCTCCTTTTGCCTCTTCCTTCCCCCTGTTTCTGTTCTCCTTTCCCCAATTCTTCTGTTCCAATGGGGGACAACCTCTTTGACAGGCATGCCTTAAATTAGCCCCGCACCTTCCCTGAGTATCATTCTGATCCACTTCCCCGAGCCAGTCTCCTGCTCTGCCTTCTGCTCTCTGCTCTTTGTCGTCTTCCCCATTCGTTGTTCTGCTTTCTACTTCCTCCCCTGCTGATCTGCTTTCTCCTCCATGCATATCTACCACTGTGCTGCTCATCCCTTCCCTAGTTTACCATGTGACACGTACAGAGGCTGTCCATGCCACTTGTGGCATATCCTGTTGTACTCTATCTTTCTTCTTACTTAAATTTAATTTCTCTGATATAGATAATATAGGCAATTCTGAGAGATCTTCTTGTAAGATTTAATTGGGCACATCACTCACCTCACTCATGATACAATATTTATTTTTTCAAATTATAATTTAAAAATCTTTGCCATTTCATCATTATGAGCCAGTGTCTGTCTTAACTTGTCCTACAAACATAGCCCACAGGTTGTGTAAAAGTCAATTCTCCTTGGGACTTATGCTTATTAATAAAAGAAGGCACAGTAAGGCTTGCTCAGATCTTCTACCTGGGATTAGAGTCTTCTAAGCTTCATTCCTCAGAAGTGCACATCCCACACACCATATATTCTCTCCCAGGATTTATGGGATGCAATCTTTGTTTCTCATTTACACTTCCTTACAGAGGTAACACGTTAGGCTATTTTTTTCTCCAAAATCCTAGCACTGTTCACCATTACATTCTATTTTGAGTTACTGTTCTACAAAAATGAAGCTAAGTAGGATAATCAGTACACTACAGCTGTGCGAAGCTTCAGTCGCTGATTTGATTCTGCAGAGATTCAGCCTGATTTGGTGGCCAAATCTCTGAATCCAAATTGAATCAGGAGACCCTTTATTCTCTCTGACTTGAATAAGAACCCTCTGATTGATTCGGAAAGATTCAATGATTCGGACATAGAGACAGCTTTAAATGTTTTTTCTACATTCCTCGAAGTACCAGGCAGCTAATGTATGCTGGGACAGATGGAGTGTCCCACAGGAGTGTGGGGGACTCCCCAGCATGCTTGGCAGCAGACCCAGAAGTGGACCAGAAGCACTTCTGGTCCACTTCACAGTCCGCCAGGGAGCACATGGAGCCCCACCTCAAACTCCTCCAGCTCGGTGACTGGTGCCTCCTGAGTCTGGGTGGCCACCAAGGTTCCCTCCACAGCCAATTACTGAGCTGGGGGGGAGGGCATGTGGGGGGGGGGGGGCCCAGCAGCAGACTGGGAAGTGGACCAGAAGTACTTCTGGTCCACTTCTGGGTTTACTGCTGAGCGTGTGCCCCACCCCTGCACTCCTGTGGGATGCTCCATCTGCCCCACCATTGCCACATTCACAAGTTGCACCTGGTACCTCGAGGTATGTAGAAAAAATACTTAAAGCTGTGTCTATGGCCGAATCACTGATTCTCTGAATAAGCATTGAATCTTCAGATTCAGATTCAGCCAAATCAAACTGGACAGTGATCCAAATCAACAAATCAAATCATTGTCCCTGTTTTGGGCTGAGTCCAAATTGAATACGGCCTGTTTTGCACACTCCTACAGTGCACCACTACTTCATCTGTGACGAACCATGTTCAAGTGAAACTGAATTGGAGAGTCACATTCTAAAGTCTCCTTTGTGATGTAAGTTGACAAATGATGGTCCATGGTTTTACTATAATAACTAAGTTGAATGCCTCATCTAATTAGAATGATCAGGAAACCAACAGGTATCTTTGCTGTGCATATGCAGTATAAAAATACATTGGAGCCATGACAGACCAGATACTAAATGTGGAGAGATCACTTAGAAACCATTTAATTGTGTAACCTAAAGAAAAGCAATGTGGCTTATAGTATCAGCATGTTAAATTACATACTTACTTATTTCTTCTTTTGTGGAATATACTGCTAGATTTCTTATTTTTGATCCTCCAAAAAGATTCCTCAAAATGACTGCTCAGTAGGGGTGTGCAGAATGGGCAGTATTCGATTTGGATTTGGGGGACAGTGATTTTGCCCAATTTGGGGGACAATAATTCGATTAGCTGATTTGGATCACTGTTGTGATTCGATTCAGCCAAATCTGAATCTGAAGATTCGATTCTGATTCAGAGAATCAGCAATTCGTCCATAGACACAGCTTTATATGTTTTTTCTATGTACCTCAAGGTACCAGGTGTGCTTCGTGAACACTGAGATGGTGGGGAGGATGGAGCATCCCACGGGAGCGTGGAGTGGGGGTTGTCTCCCGCGTGTTCCACAGAGGACCTGGAAGTGGACCAGAAGTATGTCTGGTCCACTTCTGGGTCTGCCACCGAGCGCGTGGAGGACCCCCCCACACTCCTGTGGGATGCTCCATCCACCCCACCATCTCAGCATTCACCAGCCACATCTCATACCTCAAGGTACATAGAAAAAACATAAAGCTGTGTCTGGCCGAATCGTCAAATCTCTCTGAATCAAATCAGAGGCTTATGATTTGATTTGGAGAGATTAATGGGTCTCCTGATTCGATTCAGATTTGGAGATTTGGCTGCTGAATCGGGCTGAAGCTCCTCTGAATCAAATCAGCAACTGAAGCTTCACATAGCCCTACTGCTCAGTTTGTTAGTCTAGGTACAGTCAAAAGCTTGAGGCTGAATAGTTTCAGGCTTTGAAGGTTTAAACTATGCAGATTGAACTGATTAGCAAATAAACACACAGTTACTTTTGATTCAGGAAATGCAGCCACATGCAGTGGTTCAAGCCAGAAGCCAGGGGTGCTACAGCACACCTGTTGCAGTGAGGTGGGGGAGGGGGATGCCCTGACAGGGGCTGCTGTGCCCCTGCCAGGCAGACCCCAGCTAGAGCTCCAGGGGGAGAGAGGAGAGAAGGAGGTAGGAATAAACCCCCTCCCTGCCCCTTTCACCTCAGGGGGCCATGCTGGGCTGGGCATCTGGCCATGCCTCTGCCTTTCCTTTGGCTAAAGAGCGGAGGGGTGGGTCCAGCTCTGCTCTCTGCAGCAGAAAGCACAGCCCAGCCCAGGGCTGAACAGCATGGTTGGATGCTGGGGGACTATGATTTAACTTAAACCAGGAAGGGGTCTGGGACAGAAGTTCTGTAAACTGGTTTGACCCAAGTCAGTTATATCTGATACTACATTCAGCCAGGTGTATCTCAAACCAGTTTTAGGCATTTTTAAACTGGTTTATGTGTACTGAACTTCTGTTCTGTTACAAGTTTAAACCAGTTTCTGATCACTTAAAACAGTTTATATGTAGCTTCTGTCCCTAGTCTTAGAGAACAAAGAGCTAGTTATTTTTACCACCCTTATTCAGACTGAGTATTAGATGAACAGTTAAACTGATCCCTATGGATCTGCTCACAGAGGAAGATGATCTTCCATGTAAGTAGGAGGAAATCCAGCTTGGAGTGTGTGTTATCTCTCCACTGTTTCAGACTGGAGGAAGTATTCAGACTTCTAATTCATCAATTGTTTAAATGTTGGGGAAACAGAAACCTAGGGCAATGTCTCTCTTACTTAACAGAACTACTGAACTTGAACTGAAAATGTTCTTAGATGCCAAAAAACCCCATTGTGGTACTAAGACAAATATATCAGATTGTAACTGTATGTTTCCCCACTGTTTTAGTTGGAGCAGAAGGTAAAGGTAGATAACTTTCCAAAAAATTATTCAGTCTATGCACAGATCTCCTTTTCAAAATAAACTTCTGAAAGAGGTCACTAGTAAGGGGGCTGAGACCACTAGAAACACATTAATGCATGTCTGTCTTCTGTTTGACATGCATACAACATATTAAGTACCAATTGATTATTGCTGATGGAATAGCTCCTGTTTTTAAAATCCTCTATTGCAAAATAATATTTTTATGCTAAATTATTCTGCTCTCTCTCTAATATTGTAACCTTCTTGATTTAAAATTCACCAAGTCAGTGTCTGTTATTTATATCTATGCTTTACTTCTGCTGGAAAGGTTGACGCTTAGACACCTATTCAATATTCTTTGAGACAGGTTTTGCACTGAAAGGGTTTCTTTTAAAAAATAATAAATGTGACTTGTTTAGTTAATTTCCTTCAGGATCCTCTGAAACAAACATGAAGGCATTTGAGATTTTATATTTCAAGTAACAGTGCAATGAATTAAAATATTTTATTTGTGAGAGCAATTCAGTGCAAGAATACAGGGCAAAATTCTTCTGTTCACCCAAGTAGAGTTTAGCAGGTAGGATAGAATATGAACACAGAGATGATTTCATTACAGTCTTTTGATTTGTATCTGATGCAAACTAGGGCATCTGAGGGCATTCTAAGTATCTCTATTGACATGAGGGTCTGAAAAACCTGACACTAGTGAAGAAAAAGTATAGTGGGGTTTTGTACCAGTATACCCTCTCCACATCCTCTCCATGTTCCAACATGCCTTTTTTTCCCCTAGTGCTAGAGGTACGGTGGGGGACTAGCACAGAAGTCATCTCTGCAACCTCTCAGCCAAACTTTTAATGAAACCTTCCCTGGTAGAAAGGGAATTTCTGTTCACCAGCCATACCAGCTGAATGGAGAAAAGCAAGCAGCTGGCGACTTTGGCCCATCGAGTCAGCAATGCAAAACTGATACTATAATATATTTTTGGCTGGGTCTTGTGATTCTGGCTGGGTCTTATGACTAATTTTTAAATAAGGCTGCATCACGAACGTTAAATCTTTCATCAACCCTGTTGTCCTTTTGTGAATATATTGCTCTTGGAATGTTACTGAAATGTTATATCAACAATCATCTGAATTAACCTATCAGATGGTTTTAAACTGTCCAGATAATGTGGTTATTTCTCTCTTTTTTTCAATTTGGAATGATTTTCAAGTGAACGACCTAATCATAAACAACAAAAAAATTAACATCAACACACAAGGCACATTTGCATAAATGTTATTAACAACCTGAAAATAGGTGATTTTAAATCCATTTTTAGAGAGAGAGGTTGTGCTAATGAGCTGCTGTAGTTAAGGTTGTATAACATTTTCTATTATCATTCCCTTTTCCTAATTGCTTGTAAGTTTCTGGAGCTATCACCTTTTAGGTGGAAAAGCTCTGTGCTTGATTTCTGCCTAAGGGTAACCTTAAAAATAAAGTTAGAGCAAAAATAGTAGAGTCTCTGTTGTACACAAAGCAAATACCTTCTTTAAAAACAAGAAAAAATACAGACAAATTGCAACTGTATCTTTCTAGAGAAAATGGATATTGCTTTGACAAATTTCTGATCCCACTTTACCACCCAGATATTCCTGTTATGTTAGAAGAATATACATAGACCTGGAAGCCTATGGATCATGAATTCTGTTACCACCTCTTTCACAGTTTTAGGGTTAGAGTATGCAATCTTAACCCATGTTTGGGGGTTCTTAGTTGCACAGATTTCTTGTGTGACTGTCCTCATCAGCATGAATAAGGATTGCTCAGTCTGCCCATTAATTATCTATGCTTCATACCTTTTTGTAGTGAAGTCTCATAATACCTCCTTTAGGATGCACACAAATATAAGTATCTCAATTTTAATGAGATACAGAGATATTAAATGAGTTGTAGAAAATGACATAAAATGGCCTTAGACCAACACGGCTACAACCTACACCCCTGTATAAACGATATATGAAATCCTAGTTCCACAGAAGGCAGTTAACTATTAACTTCAAAGGTGCTAGGATTTATCCCAGGTCTGATTGTTCAGGGCTTTGACTTGCATCAGAATAGGCATGGGCATACAATGGGCCTTGTTTACACTTTGCACTTTGAGCTGCTCAAATGTTGTTGAGTCTTAGTGCTAGCTTGAATTTGGAGCAGTCACACCTTCAGGCTAAAAAACCTTCTCTTGACTGTCCCTCACCTGCACCACTGTGAATTGACTCTGGAAAGCTAACAAATAGGGACCTAACTTGGAGCTACAGCTGTGAATTGCCACTACAGGGCTGGTGAGCCAAGACAGACTTCTATCCCTGCTCTAGGTATAAGAGATGGATTTTGGGAAGGTGGAGGAGGGGGCAGAACATGAAGCTGGGAGAAGAAGAATTAATGGGATGAGGATGGGTAATGAAATGGGAGGTGGAAAGGAAATGGGGGTGGGGTAAGTGTACTGAAATGAAGTCAGCCACTGAAGGATAAACTAAAATATAAGTTAAAAATAGTTTGAAGAAATAAGCAGGAAGTAAATGAAAGAATGTCCCATGTTTTAATTAATTGGAATTTGGGACTGGGGTATGGGTGGTGCTAGCCATGCTTCCAGGGGTAGAGGGAAGGTGCTGAAGGTGCTTTTCAGGAGCTACTACTCCTGCTCTGAGAAGGAAGCCCCAGCTCATGGGGACCTGATCTCGCCTCCTACCTTGTTCCCCCACACCTCCCAGACCCTACTCCTGAATGATTCCATGCCCTGCAACCTAGATAGCTGGCATGTGCTCTGCAGGCTATTTGAATGGGGTTGCACCACTGGGGGTGGAAGGGGGAGTTGGCTTGGTGTCAGAACCATCGCCTGAACAGTAGAGTTTAGGGAAATTTGTGGAAAATTTGTCCACACAGAACCAGAAGCTGTGGGAGGGGACACTTCATCTTAGGATGCTGGAAGACTGCAACTCGGGTGGCTCACCTGTGGGGAGTAGCCACACATTAATGGAACATGAGTTGGATAACTGTAACAGAGAGCCTGGGGCTCTCCTTTTCTTTGAGAGAGAAGTAGCCCAGCAAGGGACCACTGCGTGGCAGGCAGGGTGCAGCAGCTCTAGGTCACCGTGGCAATGGGGTAATGAGGCCAATTAAAAGGCACCTGCAGGCAGCCCAGGCAGTCTTCTGACTGGAAGGGGGAAGGGTCCTGGGAGGATTTAAACCTGAGGCTTGGGCTAGTAAGCTAGTCTCTTTCTGGCAGCCACAAGCTGAAGATCTCCTGGCAGCAGGGCTCCTGAAGAGACTTCAGTGCTGCATATGACTCCCCAGTGGAGCTCGGGGAGCTCACTAGGATATAGTCCAGGGGTGGGATGCTATCCTAAGTGACAGGTGAGGGGAAGTTTTCTCTCTTAAAGGGGCAGAGAGCTGCTCCCCCTTTTGGTATTTGTGTTCTAGCCTAGGGGCCTATGGTTTGAGATACAGTTTTACATCAGAGGTTTGGGTTGGGACTGTAGAGGAGGTCCCATTAGTGCCTGAGGGACACCTGAGGCAGGCTCAAGGCTCAAGCAACTGTTGAACCCATAGAGGGGCAGAGTATGAGGCTATAGGCCTAGACAGAGGCCTGGTGTCCAAAAGGAGCATGACTAGACAGGGAGCAGGGGCTTGGTGCCAGAAAGGGCCAAACCAGAGCTGGTGCCTTGAAGCCAAATCCAATATTGTGGACTCAGGCTAGAAAGCCTAACTAAAAGGAAGGGAGGAGTGACTGAGGAGGCTAAAGCCCACCAAGAGACCAACATTACTGTAACACCCCCCAAGCTTGGGAAGTGGTGTAGGGGAGGAATGGAGCCATGCAATTAGGTCTTAAGGCTGTAGGTGCCCCAGTGGCATGGTCTAGAGAGGTGCAGTGAGGAGTCTGGGAGCAGTAGAGGCCAGTAGGGTGCCGGGGAACCTCAGTGGGGGGGCAGGGGGCTCATTTAGACTGGGACCCACACAAAGGCCCTTGGAAAGCCTCCCTCTTAATATTATTATTATTCCATCAAGCTGTGGTGCGTGAAAAGGGAAGGCACCCTAGGGTCAGAACAGGGTTAATTGTTGCGGAGCCACCAGGGGGTCACAGCCATCCCTGGGACCCTGATGTGCTACAATAACACAGATCAGAGATAAACCTGCCCTGGAGTGGCATAACTTTAAGCCACCTAAAGTGTGCTTAAAACTAGTTTCAGGTGTTGCTGTACAAACAATTCAGGGGTTAAGAGCTCCAGGAATTTCCTAAAATTAATGTATTACAAGGTCCAAAGCTTGAATGGCAATTAACTCAAAACAGCTCTCATTGTCCCAGGAATAAAAGTGTTATCATGGATACTTCTGAGGTAGTTAAAGTGGGGAATGGGCTTGTTAAGTGGGTAGGATCTCAGAAAACAAGGCTTTATCACAGAAGACCTCCAATGTCTGTTTTTACCCTTTGTGTCAGACTTGGGGACAGATCCCAGATCTATAACAGGACACAACCATTCCATGTCTAATGGACCACAGAGCCTCTCTGAAAAATGCTTTGGGTCTCTACGCTTAGCTTTATATTATCTGAAAATGAACATATACTGTCAAGTACTTTAAGATGTAAAGATGAGTAAGTGTTATGTAAGTGCAAAATATTATTATCAGGTTTATTATACTGATGGTAAAACTGAAGCTTGGAACTAATGAAAACTTCATATTGACAGGATTGTGGGTTCATGATGGAGGACTTGGTGTTTGAGATCTGACAACTATTTTGTATTAATTTGTCTCCATTTTTAGGCCACAAGCTGGAACATCCCCTGGCTTGTCTAAAGTTTTTACACAGTTAAGTATTTTGTGTAAAGCTGGGCAGTTTGCATAAACATTGCACATGTTCAGTAGCTGGGAAGGTCAGAAGGCTCCAGAGACTGTGAACCTTTGAACTGACAGGATGTAATGACCCACTTTTACTTCTGAGCATACCCAGTTGTATTTAAATGATGTAACTTGGTCTGGCATGAAAATGCCAGTGAGTAGATGTCACCTTTCCTAAGGTGATCAGTGATTTGAATACAATGGCTGATGATTGATTGATTGATGATTGACACCACCTCTGTGAGGATTCTTGGTCCAAAGGATGATTGACAGAGGTGGGATAATGAAAGGCTGGCAATTTGAAAAGTAAAAAAAAAAAAAAAATCAACCAGTTCTATCAAGCACATCTCTGTTGGATTAGATTTTGTGTATTAGTTAAATACTGATTTTGTGGGGGAAGAAGAGAACAGTATTGTTTTGGTAGAATTTATATTCTGGGATATGTATATTTTCTCTTATGTGCCTGTGGTTACCTTTCATCATATTCTTCCAAATGTCTGAGCTGATCTTGATACTGAGCCATTAACAATTACTCTCAGTGTTTAGGGTTTTTCTTTTTTATTTATTCATTTTACTAGAGTATAATCTAGCTCAAGCTTATCTTTGTTCTCTTGAAATGGTTTTGTGGCATCACATCAAATGCATTGCTCAGGTAAAATATACTGAGTCCACTTCATTTTATTCACAAAGCTTGTTAATATATTTATAAAAGAAATTTTGTTGTCTTGGCCTGATTTATTTTTTACAAGAACTTTGCCAACCTCCAGGTACTTGCAGACTGTCATCTACATTAATTATTCAAGTAATTTATCTGGTGCTGAATTTAAATTTACTGTTTTATTTTTGCAAGGCTCCCTATATCATCTACAAGGCAAAAAATATAGAAATATTCACTTTAAAACCTGAAACACAGATTCACAGTGCTAACTACCATCAAACTAATCTAAAAGTAATCCTGTGTGTCAACAGAATAAATGTTTTATATGCATTCACTGATAATTAAATATTGTTCTGTACTCATTAATGATACCAACAAGTTATGTACTCTAATCACATCTATACAGTTTATTCTGAAGCATCCAAATTTTTGTTTTACTTCATGACAACTCATAAGTTGCCTTCATTTATTAGTGTTCACAACTGAGTCTACATGGAGTGAAGATTTCTTAAACTAAATTAGATGTATTAGGAACAAGGTACACTTCAAATTTGCATACTAGACTTTTTGTGTTGTGACCTCAGTGAATTTCACCTGCTGATCTCAGGTCTAATTTGCCCCACTTGCTGGAAAACCACAGAGAAAAAACCTACAGGTTCAAACACTTGTGTACAGTTCTCACTGTCCAGAAGGCAAATCAGCTGGAAACATACTAGAGAAACACCATGTCAGTTTCTTTCTCTGACTTAGCCTGACAGCAAATCCCTGTGGGACTGAGAGAATCTGTCACTGATGGTTGCTTACAGCTCACAGGTAAAATACCTAGCTTTAGGGTGCTCATGATAACGGCAGGACCACTGTTTTATACTGACAAGTCTACATATTAACTGCATTTGTAAAACCCAGATTGTAAGGAAGTTAGTGAAGCCATCAGTCAAAGTGTTATAGATTACATTTATAAGATGCTCTACAACAGCCCATGCAGTAGTCTTAGAATTATTTTTTACCTAGCAATATTATTAGAATTGATTACATTTTTGTGTTTCTGATTTTGACTATCACATGTCATAGCAATTGATGGAAAGCAGATTTCCATATATTATATGCTACAACAAACTTATCTCTAAGTTCAACATCACATGTCAGTACAAAGATTTTAAGACAGACAAATCAGTAATGAACCACGTTAATTGCAGTGCTTTCTGCAAACTTGAGTCTACCTCCATAATGTAAATTATTTATCTCACCACCAGGAGGACAAAGTAAAAAGTTAAAGAAACAGTACAGTTAATGCACAGTTAAGTCATTTTAATTCACTTTGGCCTCATCCCAGCAAAATATGTGTTTTTTCCTATTGCTTATAAAGACATGAGTAATAGTATCATTTATATGCTTTGTTGGATCGCTAGCTCTTTCCTCATCAAACAACAGTTATATTAGCTCATTCCTGGGATTTTATTTTTAAACACAAGATATACTGTAGCCAAAAAGTTAAATTAATCTGGCATCAACATTGGCAGCTTCATTCATAATGTTATGCAGCAAGCAGGGTGGGGAAGTACTGGTCCCACTACTGCAAAGTATCATGTGAAATTTTAGGGAAGTGTGCAAAGACGGCATAAGATGCAGGGGACATCAACTCAATGACTGAGAGGCAAAAGAGTGGAGAGGGCCCCTTTTCCCAGCCTGTGTTCCAGCCCTCCTCCTGCAAATATATAAAAAAAGTAAGAGATTCTCTTCAACAATAATTGAAGTAGACCCAGAATAATGACATAATATTGGCTGACTTGAGCATATACTAGATCAAGTTCTTCAGAACCGTTTAGGCAGCTAACTTCAGATGGTTTTGGGATTGATGTCAAAGAGAATATTGCAAGAGGCAAGGATTCCTTTGGGTGACATGTTTTTGGACTAAATTAAAGGTCACCTGAAGAACAATATCTTTCATTCAAAAGCTTGTCTAACTCTTCGTAACAGAGAGCCTGAGGGTCCCTTGTCTTTTAAGAGAAGAAGCAGCTCAGTGAGGGAGCACTGCAGGCTGGGCAGGGTGCAGCAGTGCAGGTTGCTGGGGCAACAGGCTAATAAGACTGATTAGCAGGCACCTGCAGGCAGCCCTGGCAGCCCGCTGATGAGGAGGTATAAGCTTAGAGCCTGAGCTGGCAAGCTGGTCTAGCCCTGCCAGCCACAGGGTTAGGAGCTCCTGCCCAGGAGAGCTACCCAGGGATGCTAGACTGTCTGCTTTGCTGCCTGTAGGAACAGCAAGGCTCAGGGAGCTCCCAAGGAGCCCAGGCTGCGAGGTATGCCAGCACAAGGGGTGAGGGAAGGTTTCCCCTCTTAGACAGGCAGGTTTCCCCTTTTTATTTCTATTATATACCAGGGGTTTAATGTTTATGTTGCATTTTGCAACATACCCTTAGTATCCCTGCCAGAATGATTTTGCCATAATGAATTTTGATGACTGACTATTCTTGATAGCTGTGTAATGTCTGGAAGAGCTAGTTGTACCCTAAGGAGGCCATATCAAGGGCATTGGAGCAAGCTGTCCCTATGCAAAGAAAGGATAAGAAGGAGACCAGCCTGGCTAAACAGCAAATTTCGGTGACTTAAAATTCATAAAAGAATCCTACAAAAAGTAGGAATTTTGGCCATATTACTAGGAAAGAGTACACAAGTATTACATGAGCATTCAGGGAGAAAAATTGGGAAGACCAAGGCATGAACTGAGCTGCAACAAGAAAAAGATGTAAAATGAAATAAAAAAATCATTCTACAACTATGTCAGAAGTAAGAGGAAGGCTAGGGAAAGTATAGGTTACTTTACTGAGGGCAGTCTAGTACACAGGGCAATCTAGTAACACAGGGCAATCTAGTAATGGATAATGCAGAGGAAGCTAAAGTATTTACTTCTTTTTCTACTTCAGTCTTCATAAATAAGGTCAGCTATCAGTTGATGAACGTGGTTGACAGGACAGGCAGGGGAGGAGATAAGCAGTTTAGAATAGTGGAAGAATAGGTTAAGGATTACTTAGGGAACCTGGGGTGTTTATACACATAACTGCTCTAATTAGCTGCTCTAAGTGCCAGGAGTGTCTCGTGCAGCACCGTCCCTGCACTTTAAAATGGTGTCAGGAGTGCTTTATCTAAATCTCATTCAATAAGCTTTAGATAAAGTGCCCCCACTGCCATTTTGAAGTGTGGGGATACTGATACATAAGGTGCAGAAGGTTGCTGGAGCATGGTAATTGCCACACTTCAGCAGACTCAATTAATTGGAGCAATTGCAGTGCATTGGAACAGCCTCCCTGCTCTTGTATAGGCACCCCTGGAGTTTTTCAAATCAGCTGGACTAGATGGGAAGCATCCTAGGGTACTGAAGACATTAGCTGAGGTAATTTCAGAGCTGCTGTCTATGATGTTTGAAAATCGGAGGCTGTCAGATGAGGTCTCAGATAATTGGAAAAGGGCAAATATAATGTCCATCTTTAAGAAAGTGAAGGAGAAGTATCTTGGGACTTGCAGATGGATCAGTCTGACTTCAACACCTGAAAAGATCATGGAGCAGGTCACCAAGGAATCCTTTTCTAAGCATCTGGAGAAGAAGATGATGAGGAATCTATATTGATACGTGGCTTTTTTTTCCTATGAGAACAAAAAACAATGCAGATGTTGATGAGGGTGGCTAGTGGGTAGTGTGATACCTTGATTTTAGCAAGGCTTTTCACACCATCTCCCACAACATTCTCATTAACAAGCTAAAGGGATAGTCTAGATGAAAGTACCGTCAAGTGAACACATAACTGGTTGAATCATTGTACTCAATGCATAATTTTCAGTAGCTCAGTGTCTAGTTGGGATGAAATATCAAGTGGGATGCCCCAGGGTTCTGTCTTGGATTCTATATTGTTTGACATCTTAATTATGGTTTGGAGGATGGAATTGAATGCATGCTTAGCAAATTTGTAGATGACACTGTGGAAGGGCACTGTGTGTGCCTGCCACTTTAAGGGCCTGGAGCTGGCAGCCACCAGGTGCCTGACGAGGGCAGCCATTTTGGAGGCAAGGGCTGCCTATATAAACAGGGCAGTTTGGCTGCTGGAGG
>NW_005842074.1:193583-245798 GCF_000455745.1 Alligator sinensis
AAATGGCCACCCTCCCGCTTAATTGACATCCATTAATGAATCAATTAACATCAAGGCCTGGTGGGCGAGAAGGTGGGCGGTTGGCCCAAGAACAGGTGGGCGGGCCATGGAGATCGGCCCCGAGGAGGCCCCCTGTTACAGACACCAAGTTGGGTGGAATTGTAGACATTCGAAAAGTAGGATTCAGAATGACCTGTTAAACTGGAGAAATATTCTGAAATTAATTGAATAATATTTAATAAGGACAAATGTGAAGTCCTTTACATAGGATGGAGAAATAGCATGCACAGATACAGACTGGGAAATGACTGGCTAGGCTGCGATACTGCAGAAAGAAATCTGGGGGTTATAGTGAACTATAATCTGAATATGAGTCAACAGTTTGCTCTTGTGGCAGGGGGGTGGGGAGAGGGGATGGGAGGGGAAAGGCATTAATCTTACCTATAGGAGTATCACTTGCAAGTCAAGGGAAGTGATTGTCCCACTCCATTTGGCATTGGTGAGGCTTTATCTCGAGTACACTGTCCAGTTTTGGACCCCTCACTTCACCAAAGAGGTGGACAAATTAGAATGAGTGTAGCAGAGACCAACAAAAATGATTAGAGGTTTGGAAAACATGAGGAAAAGCTGAAAGAACTGAGATTATGTAGTCTGGGGAAGATAAGACTGAGGGGGGATTTGATAACATCCTTCAGATATATGAAGCCTGGTTATAAAAATGATGGCGATAGACTGTTCTCTGTAGCTGCAGGGGACAAGACAAGAGCAACAGTCTTAAATTGCAGCAAGGAAAATTCAGGTTGGATATTAGAAAGGATTTTCTCACTATGAGGGTGGTTAAACATTGGAACAAGGTGCCCAGAGGGTTTGTGGAATCTCCAGGCATAGCAGATTTTTTAAGAGCAGGTTAGACAAACACTTGTCAGGGATGCCTTAAGCCTCTCTGACTTCCTGTGGTTCCTTCCACTCCTACTTTGCAGTGATTCTTTAAATATCCAATCTCTTTTTGAATCTTGTTAAGAACTTCTTGTTGCAGTGAGTTCCACGGTTCAACATGCTGAACATTACATATTGCGTGAAAGAAGTATTTCTTTATTCACCTTAACATTTACTTTCTGACTGCAGTGACACTTTGAAAAGACATATTCCTTTAGGTCCAGTGCTAATCTCGAATTTTAGAATCTGTAGGAGTATTTTAATTTTAAATTTAATTTTTTTTACTACCTATATTATTTTGCATTTGTGGATATTAACTATCATTTGCTTATTCATCTTGTTTGATTCTCTTCCTGTGACGATGAGTTGCTTTTCTCCTTATGGCTACTCATCTTCTTCATTAGCATCCAGTGGGATGCCTTGAGAAAGTTTAAAGTAATGTTAACTGATTCTCCTTTATTTACTTCTATAGTAACATGTATAAAGAAAGCTAAGAGATGAGTAAAACACATCATTTCCTTTGCAGAAGCCATGCTGGCACATGATCTTTAAGATGTTTTGTTATTCTGCTTTTTAATTATGGTTTCAAGCCACTTGCCAAACACAGTTGTAAGGGCTACTAGGCTTTAATGCTTTGGACTGCTGGAGACTTTTTTCAAAACAGAGATTCATTTCCTACTTTCTATTTACTCTGGAACAATAGCTGATTTTAATGATGTTTGTGAACTGTTTGGAAGCTACTTCACAGTTAAGCTGTTTATGAATGTGTGGATATATAGCATCTTCAGGTATAAGAATCAGCTTGTTTCAGCCATTCTTCTTAAGTAAAGTTTCTGAGAGTAGGTCTAGCATGGGTATCTCCCCAACACCCTTTACAGTGAAAGCTGATGCAAAGAAATCAGTTAGCTTCTTATCAATGTACTTACCATCTTTAATTGCTTTTTAAAATCACAAATGTTCCAATGAAGCTATCAGTTATTTCTAATATACTGAAATAATGTGGAAATACTTGAGTGAAATGATATAAATACTAGCTGAAACCCGTAAAACATTTGCTATTAAATTTTTATTCCACAAGTATTTCTTTAAACACTTTTTTAGTTATCCTTTGACTGAATACTTTAACAGAATCAAAACTTCTCACCCTTGAAAAGGCTACATAAAGCTGCCCATGTGTAAACACAGGCTTAGGAATATGAATACATATTTTGTCAAAAGTCTGACCTTGTGACTTAATTATAGTCATAGAATAAGAGTGCCCTTGTACATGTGAGGAAATTGCCCCTTTTAGTGGTTTAATTGCCCTTTTTAACAATTTAATTGCATAACAGTATACACATTCAGCGGCATGTTACGATTAAATTTCATAACAGTGTACACATTCAATGGTGTATTTTGATTTAAATGACTTTTTTTACGTAGCAAACTAAAATACATCCCATGTATTTTAGTTTACTATGTAACAAATTAGTGATATTCCTTACAGTGATATTCCAAAGGCCCTATCCGGAGAAGATGGGGGAGACGGAGCACGGGGTGCTGGAAGCCCAGGCATGCTCAGGGAAGCTTGGGTTTGTCGGGCTTCCAGTGCCCTGTGCACTGTCCCGGCTGCCTTTCCAGCTGCCAGCACACCCGGTGACCCTCCTGCCACCTTCCAGAGGAAGCCATCCTGTTCCCAGGTGGTCCCAGGCAGTGGAAAGTTGGTGGGGACAGTGCACAGGGCACTGGAAGCCCACCAAGTCCAAGCTTCCCTGAGCACACCTGGGCTTCCAGTGCCCCATGCACCGTTGGATCTGGTGGGTGCTGCCTGTGAGCTGGGGCTGCACCCATGCAGCTAGCACCTTGCCTGGGCAGCCCCTAGGCAGTACCCACCTGCTGGCACCCTGCCTGGGCAGTCCCAGGGGTTGCCGCCACCCTGGAGGGAAACACCAGGGCCCCCTGCAGCTCGGGGCTCACCAGCAGCTCACCCCCTGGCCATTGGAGAGGTGGACAGGCTTGATGGAGTTGGGGTGGGAAGGATTGAGCCCCTCACATCTTTTTTTTTTTTTTTTTTTTTTTTTTTTTTTTCTTCCCCTTTGGCAAAGCCTGCTCCACAGCAGGGGCCCCGGTCCTTCATTCTAGCTCTGACTTACCTGCATATATGATTGAAATGCCTCAATCTATAATAATAACACACCTATTCGGTCTGTTCAGAGCACTCCAATTTGTTGTTTCGGTAAGCATTGTGATTGTGATTGGCTGCCAAGACAACCAATCAGAGTGCTCTAGACAGAATAAGCCTATAATTATTATAGATGTATAGAATTTTGATGCTCTGATCACTGGGGCTGGGGCACAGGACAGCCCCTGGGTTCCAGACACAGCCTTCCTTGCTCAAGTCTCAGACCCATGCCTAATCCTGAAACTCATCTAAGTGTCAGGATGGGGTATGGGGCATCCCCAAGGTGTGGGGGACAACCTCCCCCCTGCCTGGTCCCCAGGATCAGGTAGAGGATAGTCCCAGGTCCTGGTAGTCATACCATTTGTATCTGAGGAATTTTATTCCTCATCCCAAACTTTACACACCCTGCCATGCACATCTTGCATATCAGGATCTGTGATCTTGGGATGGAACATAAAATTCCTCAGATCTCAGTCATGCCATTATTCTAATGTCTGTCATGGGGCTTAGGGGAAGGAACGACTGGAGATCTAAAGAGGATGACATAAGTAGGTCTACAGCCATTTAGATTTAGAGGAAAGGAGTGTTCTAGATTTTATGAACAGATTCAAACTGGACCAAAGCCAAAAATACATTTTAATTTTCTTTAAATTTGAAGCTCCCTAGACATTGCAGATTCATAGAGATGTTGACATTCATGCAAGTTTCAAGGTCAATAGCTGCAACCAGTTCCCAGCAACCAGGACAGCCCACTAGGCAAACTAACCTAGAGTCACAGACCTTGGGTACCTATTTCATGACTTCCAGGTTCAGAGTCCTGGCTCTACTTGAGGGAGCCTGGAAACTGAGCTCAGAGCCCAGATTCCAGTCATTGTTCTCAAGGTTTTCAAAGTTCTTGCTGTATACCTGGTTACAAGAGTCCTCATTTGGCCTTTGTCATTCTACCTGGCAGGTCTGCCTCAGATGCAGATTCTGGATTCTCTCCAGGTCAACTCTCAAGGGCCAAGAACCTGGAACTTCCAGGAGTCCCAACTTTTGGACAGACCTGTTAAACTGTCCTGAAGCCAGGAACCTGAAATTTTAGCATCCAGCTGATGGGCCTGCAAATTCTGGGATAGCCTGCCAAATGGGCCTGCAAACTTATGGCTTAGAGACAGATTCACCAGGTAGACCTCTCCAGCATGGCAGAACCAGATCTTCCAAAGTTCCTAGATCCAGAGCAGACCTGCCAAGCAGACTGCCTCAAAGCCAGATAACCATGCAGGGGTTCTATTTGGCAAAAGCTCAATGAATACGAAATGTTTAAGACAAAACCGTGCAGGCTAGTTGAACTGGCATTTTCCAAAGAAACAGATTCCAAACAAAATTCTAATCCACTCTAGTGCACATGCTTTTTGGTGTCTGGGTCTGATTACCAAACAGGTTCTTATGTTCTGGCTGAGTTCTGATGATGAGATTTTGATGTATCTGCTCGGAGACTGGGTTTATATTCCTCAATTGTTAAATTTTTGCTTTGATCACTTTAGAGCACAGTCATCTCTGGGTGCTGGTTGTCTTGTGGTCCTCTTTCTAACTGCTAATATTACTGCACTTGTAACTAGTGTTAGCAGTATATGAAGTTTTTTTTCATTTTGAAGGACATCACTCATTTTAATCCAATTACCTGTACTGCACAAATTGCATGTTTCTCACTTTTACTATTGATTACATTCAATCACAGAAGTGAGAGCACAGAAAAAATACTTAACTTACAAATTTTTAGGGATAGATCCTATTTCTGTGTTATATGACTAGGTGTCATATATGTAGCAACATGAGTTTAGATTGTGATATTACCTGCATAGTTATGCTTCCTTAATTATGAATTTGACTTTCTGAATATTCTCAGAAGGCTTCACTATGGCTGTGTAGGGTTAGTGGCAGAAAAGTAATAGTAGTAGGCAACCATCAATCCTTCTGAATCATGGTATATGTGTGAGAGGTCACTCAGATGTATGCCTAGGCAGCAGTATGGAAGAGTGGAGGCTGCCCAGACTGTCCATCCCCCCTTTAGGCCACTGAGACAGAATCTAAAGGCTGACTGAATCTGGACATTCAGTGCCTTGATGGCTGTAGTTATGTATGTATCCAGGAAATTGAACTTGGGTCACCCTTGTGGCAGACAAGAATTCTAAAACTGAACAACAACAGCTGCATGTGACAAAAAATAATTGCCCAGTTATATGTATACCTGTATGTAAGTGCCTGGAAATGCCATTTTGGAGATGTATGTGGCTAGCTAAATGTCATTTAGGCCTATCAAGATGAAATGGCATTTGCCTTTGTTTCCACCATGAATAATATTTTGCATCCCTCATTTCGAGTCCTCACCTACAACAGTGAGGCCTTAACAGGCTGGGGGTTGTGCTTAGGACTAAGAAGTTATAGAAGACCAAAGACAGTCCAGTGGAGCAAGCTTGTAAACCAGACATGGAAAAAGATACCTAGCCAAGGAAAATAAATGCAGTTTATGCCACCCTTTTTTTCCCTATAGGAGGTCACAGAAAGCTATCCTTCCATGGAAGTGAATGCATATGTTATGGTTTTAAGTTACATTTAGAATAAGTGAAATTATCATTAAATAATTTTCAGTGTTGAAAGAGCCTACAAACCTCCACTTAATGTAAGTCCAAAGGCTTTCTCTGATCAAATCACTTATTGATGCATGAGACTGTATACCATACTAATGATGAAAACCAGTTCCTGAACAGCTTGCTTTTATAACCACTTAGATCTGGTATAATAAGCTGTGGCAGTGCACCTTTGGGTGCCTGCCACTTTAAAGGCTGGGTCAGGCAGCCAGCAGATGCCTGATGGTGGCAGCCATTTTGAGAACCAAGTATATAAAGGCTGCTGTTTGCTGCTGCCAGACCAAGCAGAAATGTCGGAATACAAGGAGGTAAGGGCAAGAGCTTATGGGGATAACTACGAGGCTCTTGGTCCTGGGCATGACCTAAAACTGCACCCTGCTGGGAATGGGTGGCCTGGTGGGGCTCCTGGTGGCATTGGAGCCCCAGGAAATGCCAGGTCAGTTACTACTCTGATGAAAGGTAGGTTGGGGCACCTTAAAAACCCCTACCCCCCACAACTTGGTGGGTACAAGGGCTAGCAACCTTAAAACCCCCTCCCCCCCACAACTTGGTGGGTACAAGGGCTAGCCACAGCTGTGGCCACTTGAGCCCGCAGGGGAGGAAGACCCCAGAGGCCCCTGGTTGGGGATAGTTGTATCGCTCTGCACAGAGTAGGGTTGAACAGGAGTAAGCCTGAAAGGCTTTGCTTGACGGGGGCTGAGTAGGGCTGAACAGGGAGTAGGCCTGAAGGGCAGTCCAAGGGACGCATTGAATAGGGCCAAACAGTAAGCCTGAAGGGCAGTTCAAGGGCCAGCCCTGTGAGTATAAGAAGACCCCAGTGTGGGGCCTGGTGTAGAGGCCCTAGAAAGGGCATAGTAGGAACCCCATGTGTGGGGAAGAGGCCAAGGTATGTTTATGGATGCCTGAGGGTATAGTTTGGGTCAGAGGCTGAGTAGAGGGGCTCAGCCAGAGAGGGGCGAGTCCTGACCCTGGTAAGTCCTCCACCACAAGGAGGCCGAGTGTGAGTTGAAAGAAAGACCTAAAGGATGACAACAATGATCTGCTGCTCCACAGCAGGAGTGAGAGTCCCTGTGGGACCCTGGAGCACCGGTTGTAGTGTTGGTTATGAACATCATGTGGATGCCATCTGTGAGGCATGGGCTATGGGGTAGGGAAGGGTTCAGAGCTGCAGATAATGCCCCTGGTATCGGGGCAGGAAATGGGCATTCTCCTGCCTAGGTAATATTTTAATAATTTTCCATCAAGGTGTGGAAGGAGAGAGAGGTAGGTGGTTAGCCCAGTGGGTGGGCCAACTTCTAACTGGCCCCAGGAAGACCCCCTGTTACATAAGCATTGCTGAAATGGAAACTGCTACTAATGTCATATTCCTTATTTCAGGCAAATGGCACATACATTTGCAAATGCTCTCTTGTCCTTTATAATTCAAAGTGTAGCAACTATCAAATTCAAATCTTGCTTGGACATAAGTCATTTTTTCCTATAATTGTATTTTCTTCTGACATAGAAGGCAGGAGAACTCAGTTTAAGCTCTCCAAGCTTCTATTTTTTCCTGTGAATACTAATACATTTTCTGTGTTTCAAGAGCCAAGAGTGAATGAGAGTGTAACTAGGCTAACAAATACAAATCTAGAATTTCTGTCATTGTTAGTCTGCAAAGAAACTAAAGCCGAGAAAGGAGAAAATATACAGAAGCAACATAAAGCCATGCCGTGCAAACATACTAATCCTTCAAACCATATCCCGGGCAATATAAAGTACATGTACACCACATATGCACACTACACAAAAATATTATTAAGGTTACAAAGTCAAGCAATTAAAGATTAGGAAATACCAGAAGTTACCTTGTCTCCCTGAGTTTGGCCCCGTGCTACACATACGATATTTAATTGAATATAAGATCAGATGCAATATTTCTCTCCAAGCAGCATGGGGAAAAAGCTCCTTATCTTATGTTTGCATTCAAGGACACCTCATTAAATACATTATCTATCATTAAACTGCTGCTAAAAGCAGCATGTGCTCAGTAATGGAAACCAATTATGAAATCGATTAGATACATCCAACACTAAACATGACTATAAAACACATGGCCTGTATTGGACAAACATACTGATGGGAACCTTATTTTTTTAATTTAGAAATTTTATTAAAAACACACATCACCCTACACTTACTAAGCTTCACACATTGAGCATCCTTGTTTTACCAAAAATTCATATTGCAAAAACAAAAAAACCTTCATATCCAAAAACATACAACTATATATATATTAAACTCTTAAACAACATATATCAGTTTTCCACAAAAAAAAAAACCCTTAAAAAAACTCTCTCTTTGTGCAGAACCCCATGAAAAACTATTACCTCAATAACCACCTGAAACCCTGACCCTCCCTTCAGTCCCCTCTGCTGGCTCAGTGAAACAAGTGTGTCCAGTCCTTTTTCCTTCACTTCCTCTTTACCTCTTCATTTCTGATCTCTTCCTTGTCCTGATCAATGGAGTATTTCAGTTCATGGAGCCCCAGCTTCAGGCACTCCCTTTCAGTGAAAGTTAACCCCTTAAGAACCTAGAGGTTTCTTACTTTTCATAAACTAGCTTTAACACATGTTAATAAAGTTCTTAATAATATTTCCTCTGGTCCCTTTGGTACAAGTCCATATAGTACCATCTCCTGCACTCTCAACAGATTTATTTTGGTGACACTAAGAAAGTGGTGGACCCTTTCCCACTTCCCATTTGCATACATACACACTCAAAACAGGCCCCCCTTTTTTTTTAATCTCCCAGCACCTCTCCCTTGGGCACTTTGATGACCTTGTCAAGCCCCATCTGTGTTTGTACCTCTCTTACTGGGAAGATATTTCTGATAACTATCCACGTTAGGTCAACACATCCTCCTGCCCCCCCCAGTTATTTACTTGCCAGTGTTCCCCACCGGCACAATCTTGTCCCCCCCTTACCGCTTTCATCAATTTCTTATGATCCTTCAGGACCTCCAGCCCTACCTTCCCTATTTTATAACTCTGCATGAACCCTTCCATCCTGATATAATGAATCAGTGGTTGCCATGCCTATAGACTCTTCAAAGAGGCCTGATATGCAGCTTATTTCCTCAAAATTGCAGTTGTGTGAAATTGGGTGATACGCGCCCAATACTTACATATTTTGCATAGACAAATAATCCCAAATCCAGCAGCCCCTATCTCCCCCATCTCTCTTGCTTTGTACAGTTCAGCTCAGGCCAACATTTCTCTTTTGGCATTCCAGAAGAACATGCACTTTTCCCTCTGTACTTTTGCTATTTGCTACCATGTTGGTGGGAATATAATTCCATATATAGAATAATTGGCTGTAACATAACCTTAACTTCCACCACTTATCTGGCAAAGAACAATGTCCTTCTGAACCATAACCAAAGTATATCCTGTATCCTTGCCATCACATTTTCTCACACTGCATTACCTTTCCCTTCGGTGTCCATTGGGATTCCTAGCACTCTGATTTCTCATTTGAAGGCCCAGCTTCTCCAAGTTCCTTCAGCTCCTCACTATCATTATGTTGCTTTTTGATCTATTTAGTTTAGCCCCAGTAATTCTTTCATACTTTAATGTATGCTTTAGTACCCTTTCTGTTGAAAGTCTATTTCTAATGACTACATCTATATCATCCAAATATAATGCACATTTTATCTCTCCCCTCCTGGTATCTTTACTCCACTTATGGCTTTATTTTCTCTTATTCTTTATGATAATGGTTCCATGCTGCCCACAAATAATGGTGGTGACAGGGGGCACCCTTGTCTCACCCCTGTATAGATTTTAAAGGCCCCACTTAGGTGCCCATTAATTTGGACTTTCCATTTTTCTATAAATAACTTTATCCAACATATAAACTGCTCTGGGAGCCCCCTTTTTTTTCTAGGACTTCAAATGTATAATCGATCTACTATCATATTGTTTCCTATCCTAGGTTTGCCACAACTGTGTTTGTTCTGTCTTGGATGTGGGACAGTGCATCTCTGATTGCTTTGCAGATCCTTCTACCTGGTACTGCATATACTTGATCCTCATGTATTATCTTCTGGATGCTTTTCCTCATCTTTAAAACCAGCATCTTGGCCATTAATTTATAGTCCATAATAAGTAGTATACTGTTCCTCCAGTTTTTCAGGAGTTCCTTCTCACCCTTCTTAAAGAAAAAGATCAAGACACCTATTGTAAAACCTTTCCCTGCCCCTCCTGTTTCTGCTATTTCCTCAAAAACTCACTATATTTCTCCCTACCCATGCCCAAACTTCTCAAAAAATGGTGATTTCTCTTTTTTAAAGGTTGTTTTTTTTTTTTAAGCACTCCTCTTCTTCCTTTAAACTTATCTTTTCTTCCATCTTTTTTGCTTCTTTGTCTTTCTCTTCAATCTCTTCCAGAAAAACCTTCATCTTCTTTTTTCTGTGTATTTCCTTCCTCTGATATAGCTCTCCATAAAATCTTCTCATTGCCTCCAACACCACCACCTTCTGCTTTTCCACCTAGGTACCACCCTCTTCTCACACTATTTTTATCTCTCCTTTCACCATCTTTACTCAACCAAAAAGTACTCTTTGTTCTCTTTCACCCAACTTGCTTGTGCTAGAAACATTTTCTCTCTTATCTTGTTTTTAAACCAACTTTTTATCTCTTACCTCGTTTCTTCTAGCTCTTTTCTTACCTGTCTTCCTTCTGTGGCTTCCTTTAGCAGCTCCTGCATCTTTCTTTCCAGCTCTTTCATTCTTTTCCTCCAGTTCTTCAACATTTCTTCCTAAAAAATTCTCCTGTCCACTTCTCCATCATCCATCATTCTCTCCTCTTTCCACTCCCTTTCCTCTTGCACAGCTCTTACTATAACTCAGTTCTACCTTCAGCATCTGGTAATCACAAAATGTCACAATTACAGTTTCTTTCTTCCTCATCTCAATTTCATTTGATACAAACACAAAATCAATTCTTGATAGTTTTCACTAGAACTGACCTCACTAGAAAGAAACATTCTCCCCTACCCACACATCTATTAACGACTCTTTCATTATAGATCTTCTGGATCCACACCTGATAAAAGACTCTGATCCTCCACCCTACCCTGTGATCCTGTAATCAGATTGGTGGAGATCTAACTCTGTACCTGAGCAGACTCATAATAGTTTTGGGGCTCTAAAAGAGTTCTGCTTCACTTTAGTGTCTGAATTCTCACTGAACAGTATTTCATAACAGAAGTTTCTAAACACTGTTCAGCTGATTTAAGCCAGAGCCTCTTGAAGTTAGCTTTCCAAAAGGACCTTTCTCTGCACCATCCCAGGTTCAAATCTCATGCAGAGCAGAGCCCCTACTTTACAGATGCTCTCCACCAGCACAACGGGAAGAAGAATAACAATCAGAGTTGGCACCCTGGGAAAACCCTGTGGGAGAGTGTTGGTGGCAGGTGTGTGGTTCAAAAAGCTGGGGCAAGGAAACACACAGCAGTCTTACTCATGCTGGTAACTCCCAAAAGTTACAAGCTGACTGAGCTGCTGTTGCTCTGCTCTGCATGCCCTGGCTGCTGCTCTTAAAGCTTTCAAAGCAGCAGGAGCTGGGGACTGTTTGGGAGTTCTCAGTCTAGATAAATTGTGGGGCTGCTCTTGCTGTCAGGGCACAGACTCTGTGGAGTCGGGGTAGCGCCCTTCCCCTCTTGACACCCAGAGTGGATGCTTTTCATGGCCACCCCTAGTTACGCTACTGGGAATAAGTAAACTGCACTATATCACACCTTTGCTTCTCAAAGCAAGATTGGAGTATATGAGATATTGTGACTTTGAAGCACAGTCTTTCCTGGGATGGAGCTCCACTTCTTACTCAGGGCTGAGGTAAGAATGAATTCTATAATGATTAGGAAAGCTAAGCATGCAACAACTAAGTCTGGAGAGAGAGAGAGAGTAGAAAATATGTTAAGATATAAAGCTTTCTTCTTCAGTTTGTGATATTCCTGTTTGGGATAAAAAAGGAACCCAGTGTTAACAGCAAGTGGCTTATGTATGTCACAACCCAAGGGTGTGATTTTGTGTGCGCGCGCGCTTTGGCACTGCTAAATTATTTCCTGCCGCGAGGAGATTTCTTTGCAGGGTGCATTTCTCAGTTGCAAAGAGAGAACCCCGGTGCAAAGGAGTTCCCGCCACCCGCATGCAAATTTGTTCCCCACTATTGGCTGTTTCTAAATTATTCCCACGTGGCGGCTAGCGATTGGCTTGCTAGCCGTATAAGAGACTTGAGCGGTTTCCGCCCAAGTTGGAGGACTCCACAACCATCTAGTGGAGGAGGAGGACTTCACATCTCGTGAAGAACTCTAAGTGCTGCGGAGCCTAACGGACCCAGCGTGTGCCTTAAGAAGGCTATAGGGGTCTGATCAACCTCTGGCCTCTCCCCGTTGCTGAGCGCGATCCCTCGACGAACCCCTTCCCTGTGCGCTTGTTCCACGGAGCCTAGCAAGCTTCATGTGTGTATCCAGAGCTCTGTCCGAGTTATTTCAAGAGGCTCAAGTTTTCTGCGGGTCTTGTTCAAGTTTGTGTTGTGGAGCCTAGCAAACTCCACGTGTCTGTCTGTAACTGCAACGCAAGCAAGTTTTTCCTGCCTGCACCGCAACCATCTACGGTGTAAGTAAAATAATCTTTAATCAACTGCTACGCGTCCGTGCCTAATTCTAGTCCGCCGTACCGAATTCCCCGACCCGTGTGCCAGGGCTGCTGGCCACAGCCCGCCGCGCGCCCCCGAGGGCCTCAGACCACTCCTGGCCCGCACAATGTATTTCAAGGATTTTATGAAGAAGAAACATACATAAAGCAATAGTTTGGCATTTCTGAAGGATTTGCAGAATAATTTGGAATAAGGGACCATAAGATACTACTTCCATGAAAGCACCGATCACAATATAATACAACACCATTACATGAATTTTTATTCTGACCTGGTGTTTTGATACCATGATTTTATAAGATTACCAGATTAATTAAAATATATACTAGTCAATATGTAAAATACATTTTAAAGAAGAGGCTTAAATCCAAAAATCCTGAATTACAGTTCAGAAGGAAGATCACCTTTTGAATTACAAAAAAAATATAGTTCTATATCACCTACTTATCAAATTTGAAAGATGCTTGAGAAAATACTGGCCATCCTTCAGATTTATTATTAATCCACTCAGTTTGGATTTCTGTAAGAAAATATCACCTGCAGATAATATAAACAAAACTTTGAAAGTATTACCACTTAAACCGATTCTATGATCTTGCCTTTACCTATACAATTCATATGATATGGGCTATCTTCTCTAGTTATAGAAGGGGCTGAATCATGGAGAAATTTTCAAGTTGGGAGGTACAACTCTACCTGGACCGTTGGTGTGTTCATGCCTAGTGCCTGCATTTGTGGCTTATAAAATGCACTAGGTAATTCATTGTCTAGGGTCAGTTGCATAAGATATTATTGTTACTTTTATCACAGAGCCCCTGGCAATCAAAATTAGAGGTAAATCTGATATATGAAGACTTAATATGGATGTGTTATCTCAGAATTCTACATTTATACTTACAAAATAAAACTTGGCCCAGAGAAACCAGATATCAAGGTCTAACCTGCTGAGAATGAATGACTAATCTTCATTATTTTTTAGTTTCTAAGTTCAGTTGGCAGAATGCAAGTCTACTGCTTTTTCAGATTTTGCCCAAGGAAGCGCATAAAAAGATAGCTAGATTTTTCAATACAAAAATTAGAGGGCTGTCCAAGAATCTGTCGACCTGATTGATATCTTCATAGAATTGCTTTTCTATTTAGGCAGGCCCTGATAATGTTGAGTAGACCAGATAAAATGAGGTATGACAGAACAAAGATCGAAGCAAGTGATGCAGTACCTGCTTCATTAAATCCATTTTAATGTTTCTAATAAGTTTGGGATGAGACTAATCCTCTGCCATGGAACACTCAGGTCATATAAAGGGTAAAATCAACAATCTTTAAAATACATCCCTGCTGGGACTAACTCGATCCTCTACAGCTGAATTCAGTTCAGAAAATAAGGAAACTTAATTTTATGTAGCACAAGTGGATAGATGAAGGAAAGAAGACACTTATGGATGACACTGTGGTCTTGAGGTGCATTATATTGTCATAATGTTTTGTATGTTAGTACTGGGAGGACAGGACATTCGTATGCTCTTCTTTCTGTTTCTCTAATGATCAATCAATGTCTGTTTCACTAGTATCTTATTTATACACTAGTATAAATAATAATATAGTATAATAATATAAATATAGTATACACATCTATAATTTCCTTCTTTCATTGGCAGAAATAATTTTTGGGGAGGAAATTGAGAGGATGAATTAATATGTACCAGAGGTTTCAGAGGGAAGGTTTGCATAGATTTCATAGACATTAGGGCTGGAAGGGATCTTGCAAGATCATCAGGTCCAGCCCCCTGCCCAAGGGGCAGGAAGTCAACTGGGGTCAGATCACCCCACAAGTTGAGCATCCAGAAGCTATTTAGTGTCCATCTAGTTCTACAGTATGATTTTCAACATAAACTCTGAGCCAATTATATTTCATGACACTAGTCAGATGGATTATCAATAATAATTATAAAAAGATTGTTTCTTGAAGGTACAGCAATTGCAAAGATACATGCTGAGCCCACATAGCATACTAGTGCAATGAACATGTAAATATTCCCAAATTTTAGAAGCTAGCTTTTGTAAACTGAATAGATTTGTGGCAAATATAGTGGTTCTTTTTAAAGATGTATATGGACCAAACCCATAGAGCTGGGATGGACAATTATTTGGGCTGGAGGGCCACTTGACAGGGGAATTGATCCTATCTAGTCCTGGGCTCATTGACACCATGCCGGCACTGGGGGCACTGGATGGAGTGGGCAGGGTCTCCATGGAGACCAGCCTGGGATATCTGCAGGTAGGGTGTGCTCGGTCAGGTGGGAGGGACGGGACCACGGGCAGGTGGGGAGTAGTGTCCAGTAGTGGGATGGGTGGGCAGAGATCAGGGCCAGGATCATGAGGTGGTGATAGCATGGAAGTAGGGTCCAGAGCAGAGCTGTGATCTGCTCCCCACATGTCCCTGCAATGGGTGCCAGTTCTGCAGACAGGGACATGAAGGGAGCAGATTGTGGCTCTGCCCTGGGCCCTGGCCACACACTGTCACTGCCCTGTGATCCTGGCTCTGGCTTCTGCCCACCCATCCTGCTACTGGACACCACTCCCCACCTGCCCATGCAAAACAAAAACATAGGCTCTATTGCGATAGCAGATTCATGCAGTGGCCTAAAGGATCTAATAAAGTAAAGCCAGAATTCTGAGAGTGAAATAGCTTTCTTTTCAGAAGTTCTAAGCATCCACAAATCAGATTGAAGTCAAAAGGAGCTGCAAGAGCTTAAGACAATAGAAAATAAGCAAAATATCACTGCTGTCTCTTTAATTTAAGATATTTATAGGATGCTAGTTACTCCTTCTGGCACAGCAAAGAACAATTTTTGTCCCCTGATTTACTAGGAAATGGACTGGTAGCATTATCTATGGAGGCCTCTTATCTGCTGGTGTCAGGGTGAAGTTTAGCTTCCAAGCACACATCATGACTGCCTTCTACATATCTCTACAGCCCTTTCTGCAGTGGCCTACTGGCAAAGCAGGAATTATGAGTCGCATGCACTAATGAAATTCCCTTGTGGAGGGACTTTCTTCTATGGAAAGCCTCATACATTTGGTTATACCAGCAATAGTGCATGCTTCATGGCTATATCAACTTTGTGAATATCTTTACTTTATGTTTTATCTGTTGGATTAACCATACATAACAAGTTGAGTTGAGAGCCAGTAACATTCCCAAATTAGCCACTTTTGAAGCTGTTTGCAGCAGTGTACTTGTGTTTGGTTACAGCTATAAACTGTGTTCTGTGGCCACACTGGGCAAAAATTGTCACTTCTTCTGTCTGCACCCTGAATGTGAAGTAATGCCCTTGTGTGCTGTTGGCTGTAGAAACTCAAAGTGCCTTAATTATGTGAACCCAATGGGCCACCAGGCTTAAGGGATCTTTGCCCTTTTTTGGATTGGCAAGTTTGAACAATACAAAACAGGGATTCAAATGACATGTTGCTTTTTTCATTCTTATGTAGAAGCTTTGAAGTTCTCCTTTCACTAAACCTGTGACTAAATTATATTCTGACAATAGGAGAAGCTGAGCACTGAGAGCCACCAGTAGAGTTTTAATCAGAAGACAAATCCAAAAGGAATTTAAGATGCCCAACTCTTCTCAGGAAGAAACCCTTGCTTTGAACATTTATTTGGGTACAGCAATGTATTACTTATAGTTGAGATGAAAGGGAACTCTTTTACAAAAGAGTTTCTGGAATAAGATGCAAGTGACAACAGATGCTGTCAAGCTGGATGAAGTATTAAGAGCATATTTGAGGAGGAGATCAGAAAGTATAATTGGTTTTCAGTCTTCTTTTCATATTCCTGATCTCAAGATGCCCATGCTGTTGTGATTTCTTCAAGTCTGGCACTTTTGACTTAAAATACTTTTTCAAGTCCTTCTCCCCCATGCCCCAGAGCCATCTGCTGGAGTTCTGAGAGCTGTGAACTGTGTATTAGAATTGTTAGCTGCATTTTTAAAGTCCTCTAAGATACGTTGCATTTATGTGCTTGCAGCTAAATTCACCTATATATAAAAATCAACTTGATACTTCCTAAAGAAGGAATCTACTTGTGTTTTGATTCAAAGCTGTCCTGCCCATTAGGTGGTACTATGCATCAGTGGTCTAAAATGCTGGTCTAAGGCTCCAGCATATTTTTAGGTTAGATATTATTAGTAAGATATTTCTACTTAAGGGAGTGGGGAAGCACTAAAATAATTACCCAGAAGAGCTGGGGAATGTCTGTCAACTGAAGTTATTAAATGTAGGATAGATAGACATTTATCAGTGATGGTGTAGAGAGAGGATTGGAGTAGAAAACCATTTCAGGTCCCTTCCAGCCCCATTTTTTCTGAGGCTATGATTAGGAAACTCTGACAAATTATTTTAGATAAAGGCACACACTTTTCCTTAAATAATAACAAATCAATTTATTAATAGATAACAGACAGTCAAACGCAGAAAATCTCTGTACCCAGGAAGAGATGCATGTAGTCTAACAAAAAGCACTGTCACCTGGCTGAGTATGGAATGTCACACTGAGCCACTGAAACTATTTTCATTTGTAGATTTATTGCCACTCTAATTTAAAAAATGAGTAAGATTCCAGTGCTTTTACTTTAACCCTCCATAGACGTGCATTTTTCAACTTTTAACTTCAGAACAATGGCCACATTTTTCTCTATCCTGTTCCTACAGAGCTTAAAAGTTGAGCTCTTCCTACTACAGACCTCAGAATAGTACAATGTACAAGATCTATCATTATGCACACATGAGTTTTGTTTCTTTGCTCATTCTGTGAAGGCCAAAGGGTTAAAATAGTATCTCCAATATGTAGAACATTATATATAATCAATTATTTTGCTTTTATTTTTTACCACACACAATTTATTTTCTTGTAATATTTGGGCTATAAAAATGAGATAACAGAAAGCAGCAGTTTCTCCTTTTCCTCTACTCCTTTCCCTGAACAAGACATCAAATACGGGAACAGAATAATCTCATTATGTTCAGTAAATCACAATTCACACCCGCATGAATTCTTGAGATGTGTAATGAGATTTTCATCAGGACAATGTTGGGTCACTAGATACTATAAATACTTTTTTATTTTGTGTGATCTTACTATTGAGATTCAGTTATTTTTCCCTGGAAAATAATTTTGCAATCATATTGTCAAAGTACACACTGTATGTTACTGAAATGCTGAAATGGATAATTAACAAATAAGCCACAATGTGGATTATGTATAAAAATCACTGGAAGTTTTCTATTCTTGAAAGCAGAATGCTCTAAGGAAAATTATGTTGGGTTATAGTCCTGTTTTGTTTCATTTGATATTATAAGAGTATCTTAACAGGTGCCTGAGAAAATGAAGCAAACGTATGATAGTGTAGAAAGGAGATAAAACATTGAATGAAACAGAGAATGATGCGAATAATAGATAAAATTAATGCTTTTCCTAGGAAATAAAATGCGAGACGAAAGTGATGCACAGTCTGCCCCATCAGGCCATTGTAACTATGGTAACAACAATATGTGTATGCCTTCCTTGTTGATCAGCCAAATACATACCTAACTTGTGTCTAATACCTATTTTATACATAATATAATCGCTGTCTAGTCATATTTTCATTCTAATGTGCTGTTTCATGTCCTGCCTTTGTTCTGAATTTTTTTATAACCTGTATAATATCTTCAAAGGGAGGCAAACTCTATAATATACACCGCAGCTACAATTCCACCTTACTTACTAAATCAAGATTATTTCCTACAAGGAGGGAAGCTAGGGGTGGCGGGGAGCATAGATGAGGGGAGAGAAAGAAAGAAAGAGAAAATGTGGGCGAGCATATAGGGCAATGAATCCTTCCTGCCCTTTAATCTCCTGGTTTTCAAGGCTTGTATTTTAGACTGAGCTATCTCTGAGAGAATTTTTTTTTTAGGCAATCTTCTGAGCTAGAAAAATATTGAACATAACTACCATATTTTAATAACTTGAATTGCTTCTCTGTATGTTCTCTAAGCACTAGGTACTGGTATCATTAGTTACTTCAAAAGGCAGAAGTTATTTGAGGCCTTTCAGGACACTTATTTTCAAGTTGCTTAAGAGCAGGCTGACCTAACCAAGGAGAAGGGTGGCCTGCCACAGATGGCTAGAACTCTTTATTAAAAAGGTGATATCAGGGGGTGCAGAGGGAGAAAAATGCACAAAATAATTTAGCTGGCTATGTCACAAAATCAAAGCTCCCTCTGATAGGTCCATTGCCTTTTTTCTGCTACGGTACTACAGTTCACAGAAGCACTTATAGGGTGGGTTGAACAAGACAGTTGTGTTCTATCTCTGCCAAATGCTGATACTTTTGCTTTGAAATAAAGTGTGTCAAACTGTTCCTTGAAAATAATTTTAGTTTTACTTTCTAGGAATTATCCACAAGTGGTCATGTTTACAGACATATTTATTATTCACAAATGCCTGAAAAATGTTTATAGGCAAATTTTAGGCAGAGGTTTGTCCTGAACTGGTTGGAGCATTCAGCCCTGCTGTCTTTAGCAATCCTTTGCAGTCATGGATGACTGTCTTCCATTATTGTCTTATTTCTGTGTCCGAAGATGGCTGAGGCCTATCCAGGATTGAATGATTCTACTGCAGCTTGGAAATGTGTTTGTGTGGGGTGGGTGGTGCTGGATTCTTGATCTAGTCCACAACACACTGTTTCTGCCACTCCCACTTTTTCCATCTCCTGTTGTTGTTGGGATATTTCAAAGTACTGAGATCCCCGCAGCAGACTCTCCCTCCATTTGGGGTGGTCCTAGGCAATAGTCTCCCATAAGTTGACATAGATGTTGCATTTTTTAAGTTGGTCTTGAGGACATCCCTGACATGCTTTCTCTACTCTCCTCTTAAGTGTATGCCTTGGCTGTGCTGGGAGAATAAAGCTTGCTTTGGGAGTCTGGAGTCGGCCATCCAGATGATACGGTTGGCCCAACAAAGTTGCTATTGGATGATCATGACCTCAACACTTGTGGTGTTTGCTTGCAGGAGGATACTAACATTAGTGTGTCTGTCTTCTCACTGGATTTGGAAGATCTTCCACAGGCAGCATTGATGGTACTTCTCCAACAACTTTTTAGATGTCGCCTGTATGTTGTCCATGTCTGAGCTCCATACAGCAAAATGGGGATTACAACTGCTTGATAAACCATGAGCTTGGTTTCAGATCTGATGTCCTGATCTTTGAACACCCATTTCTTCAGGTAACCAAGAGTTGCGTTTGCACATTTGAAACAAAGTTGGATTTCTTCAGTGATGTCAGCCTTCTTCAAGAGAGGGCTTCTGAGGTATGGGAAATATTCAACATTCTTTGGAGTCTTACCATGGATCTGGATTACTAGAGCTGGGGACTTGTCATTAGAGGCTTGTTGGTGGATGACCTTAGTCTTTTGAATGTTAAATGTCAGTCCCATTTTCTTGTATGCCTCAGTAAACATGTCTGCTTCTGAGTAAGCACATACTACAGCAGCATCAGCATACTGGAACTCAGTGATTGAGGTTGGGGTTGTCTTGGTGTTGGCTCAGAGTCAGATTACCATCCATTCAGTAATTTAGCTCCATTCTAGCTGGAAACTTGTTGGTGGTCAGATGTTGGAGTGATAAGACAGCCTTGTTTAACTCCCATTTTAACCTCAAAGAAATCTGATAGATCTATTACTGAGAACCACCACTTGCATACTGTCATGGAACAGGCAGAGAATGGTGACATATTTTGGTAAGCATTCACATGTCAAAGGATCCTTCAAAACACTTTTTGACTGACAGTGTAGAAATCTTTTGTAGGGTCAAAGGCCATGCAGAGAGGTTTATGTTATCCCTGGCATTTCTTCCGCAGCTGGTGTGCTGTGAAGATCATGTCAATTGTGCCTCTTCATGGCTTAAACCTACACTGAGATCCAGGAGGAGCTCCTCAGAAAGTAGAAAGGGACAGTTTTTAGGAGGGGTCTTGCAATGATCTTTCCTGTGGTGGACAGCAAGGTGATCTCCCCTCTGTAATTTCCACAGTCAGATTTGTATCCTTTCTTGAAGATTGTGACAATCATGGTGCCCCTGAGGTCACCTGGGATTTTCTCATCATTCCAGATCCTTAAGATGAGGTTATGAAGCTCTGACATGAGCTCCTCTCCCCGCTGCTTGAAGATTTCTGTGGGGATTCCATCCAGTCCAGATGCCTGGTCATTCTTCATCTGCTTGATGGATTTCCTCACCTCATCAAGGGTTGGAGGGATTCCAAGATCATCTCTGATTGGCTGTTGCGGGATGGAGGTGAGAACACTCACCAACAACAGAGTCTCAACTGAGAAGGTCTTCAAAATGTTCCTTACAATGGTCATTGATGGCTCCCCTTACTTTGATTAGGTCATCTTTATCCTTATGTCTCAAGGGCTCCTGAGTGCTCAGACCATTGATGGCTTTGGTGGCACTGAAGAAACCATGCATATTGTGAATGTCAGCAAGACGTTGAATCTCCTTAGCCGTGTCTTCCCACTATTTGTTCTTCAATCTGTTAGTCCCACCTAAAACAATCGATCAGTGTCTATGTTTATTGATATAATGCTCTGAGTGGATTAAAGCATTTAGTCATAAAGGACATCTGTACATGTGCTCTGGGAGGTGGGGGGTGCACTTTAATTAGATGGGCTCTGAAAGCAGCTTTAATTAAAGTGCCTGGAGCATCAGGTGTTTCATCCTCATGCTGAAATATGGTGGTGGAGGCACTTTAACTAAAGCTCATCAAATGAGCAATTTTTCAGTGCAGGGATACTAATACACATGACACTGGAGTCTGCTAGAGTGTGGTAATTACCACACTCCAGCAGCTTCAATTAATCGAGTCTGCTCCCATGCACTGTAAGTACAGTGCATCAGAGCAGCCTCAATATAGGTGTATAGGTGCCAAAAAAAAAATCACATAAATAATTCAACTTAATTTGGTAGTGTTGCCAACATGCTTGAATGGGAGCCACTGTAATGTAAAGGCTGTGTTCTTGAAGACCAGGAAGAGGCTAGAAGAGGTCTAGGGACAAAATGAAAGGATCAAGAATATTTCTGTAACACTGAAGAAGCTCACACTGTGTCTGGTTATATAGTAAAGTACAGGCTTTTCAGTTTCCAGTAGGATTCATTTCCCAGTACTGCTAATCTCTCAATCCTCCTCCTCCTAACACAAAATGTAATATAAAAATTGCATTTCTTTTAGTCCACTTTGTTTGATATTTATTTCTAAAAAAAGTTTTCAGCATTTGGAATTTTACAAATACTTTTTCATTACATTTTGTAAAACAAGTTCAGAACTGAATCTAAAGGTTTGATTGACTGGATTTTTTTTCTCCAGCATTTGCTTTTGGATGTTATTTTCTTTTCAGGCATTCAGGTACTAAAGCTGGGTGGGAGAATTTTGAGATAAGATGTTTTATAGTGTGATTGATCAGCACAAAATCACCCAGTTCTATGTCACTAATGAGCTTAGCAGCCATCCACATTTTCTGTTGCTTCAGTTTGGACTTATAAATACTTCCAATCCCTTTCATGCTGCATAATTAGAAAAACCTTCCATCTTTCTTCTGAACTGTAATGAGCAAGATCACCTGTATTATCAGCCTTATGTGAATAACAGGCATTTTGAAAGAAGCCAGACATTTTTCTTATTTTACTTTTATGCTCTTCTGCTTTGACCAAGCATGCAATTGGATATATGCCTGTTCTCAGGCCTGCTTAGTACTGCACAAGATGGTGAAAACTCTTTTTTTTCCCCAAAGATTAGTAAACAAGCACATAATTGATTGTGTAAGAATTTCCTAGATACCATACCTATCAATTATTAAGTAAGTTGGGAGGACATAAGTATTGTATATCACAAACTGCTGTGGAAGTAACTGTTAACAAACGCCGTATGTTAATGGTGGCCGTTCCATGGAGTGTACAATTATACAGTTCTTTTAAATAAAGTCTAGAAAGCTAGTTTCATACAATGGCAAAAGTTAAATGAAACTTCCATGAACTATTATAGAAACATGTTTTGTACAAGAAAGCTGGGGTTTAGAGTGATAATTTTCTGACTTGGTAGTCTTGGCATTGATCTATCTTGTATTGGCTGGAAATGGATGACATAGTCTAATGCCTTCTATCTGTTTACTTTCTATGAAGCTCTCTCTTCTGCTGCTCACATTTGCCTATAAAACCCCTGTGTCTGGTTAATGTTTTGCTTATGACAGCGCATACATTCAAAGAAAGTATAAAAGGTTCAAACTCAACTGTGATTCTCAGACTGCTTGAGGAGTTTCATGGGAGCCTGAACTGTATATATCTGGATGATGATGATGCAAACAGTAACTGACATTTTGTAACAATTTAGTTATTGTAATTGGGTCCCACTCATGGCTGCAGAAAATGGCTTTTAAGAAAGAATTTGGAAGACTGTGGATGCTGACACATGACACAGTACACAATAAAATGACTTTTCTCTGACGTAAATGCTCAAATAGATTCATAGATGTTAGGGTCGGAAGGGACCTCAATAGATCATCGAGTCTGACCCCCTGCATAGGCAGGAAAGAGGGCTTGGTCTAGATGACCCCAGCTAGATGGTTATCTAACCTCCTCTTGAAGACCCCCAGGGTAGGGGAGAGCACCACCTCCCTTGGGAGCCCATTCCAGACCTTGGCCACTCGAACTGTGAAGAAGTTCCTCCTAATGTCCAATCTAAATCTGCTCTCTGCTAGCTTGTGGCCATTATTTCTTGTAACCCCGGGGGCGCCTTGGTGAATAAATACTCACCAATTCCCTTCTGTGCCCCCGTGATGAACTTATAGGCAGCCACAAGGTCGCCTTTCAACCTTCTCCTGCGGAGGCTGAAAAGGTCCAGTTTATCTTGTCTCTCCTCGTAGGGCTTGGTCTGCAGGCCCTTAACCATATGAGTGGCCCTTCTCTGGACCCTCTCCAGGTTATCCACATCCCTCTTGAATTGTGGCACCCAGAATTGCATGCAGTACTCCAACTGCGGTCTGACCAGTGCCCGATAGAGGGGAAGTATCACCTCCTTGGACCTATTCGTCATGCATCTGCTGATGCTTGATAAAGTGCCACTGGCTTTTTCTGATGGCATACAACATGCAGCTTTACACTACTATAAGTGACTTCCCTCCAAGGTAGTTACCTCTCAGTATGTGAGGAGTTGCATTAGCCTACTGGTTGTGTGCCATTTGTCAGTTTTATCCTGTGGAAGCCCTTTTGCTTTCCTAGCCACCAAATAACTGGACATTGTCACAAAGCCTACTACAAGGAACTAGCTTGGGAATGCTGACCATGTGTTTGCTCTTTACTATGAAATAAATTTATTGTGGAGTAAAATCTAGGCTAAATTATTCCACTGTTATTGTGTCATGTGTCTTCACCCTTCACATTGCCTCTTGGTGACAGTTATTATAGCTAGAAACTTACTATAATATGCAGTTTATTTTTGGACAGCATCATCACATATACTGTGTTTCCGTGCATGGAAACAATGTGCAGCTACCATAGCTTTAGGGACACCTAATTGTTCATTGTCATGTGTTTAAAGCATTGTTAGGGAAGATGTAGCTGAGAGAGGTTGAGATTATCACCATGTTTAGCTGTATACTACTAACCTTGATGCCTCATTCAACATACTGATTGGAGTTGGTACATGATAGATAATTTCTTTCACTGAAATGCTAATTGCAAACTCAAAGTTTATTAAGTCAGTTGCAAAACAAGATGCGATTATCTCTAGGTTTTGATCTGCATGCTTAATATAGAAGAAAATTATATAAAGTTGCCTGATACAGGTGAAACACCCAAAGTATCACAAGTATACAATATACTATTACAAGTATCTCAAGAGTGCCCAATTTACATATGAGCATATCAGCTACCTAGAGTATCTCTCTTTTTTTTTTTTTTTTTTTAAAGTATTGTCAGTTATTTGCATTTCTACTTTGGAAATAGTATTTTTGTGATAAAGTAAGGAGCAGAAAGGCATTCAGGTCACAGTACTACATTTTGTTGATTGTAACAATAATATCATGGTCCCATACTCTGGGTAAAGTCATCTCCTGCATTTATAAGACTATATGCATGCACTGCCATACAGTACTTGAACTAGCAGCTCTTAGTTGATTCCACAGACAGGCAGGGACTAAGGTTGGTCAAAACTGACTCTGTTCCTTGTTTTTTCAAGGGCAGGGTGGCTTGATATGAGGATGTCCCAGCCACCTGCAGAGGGTTCGGGATTAAGTGTGTGGTCAGGGGTAGAAAGGTAAGAAAGATTTATTGACTTAACAAAAACACAACTACGTGTAGTAACAAAACAAACAATGACAGACAAAAGCAATTAGCGTTGGCAACTTATTGGCAGTCCCGTCTGATGCCTGCTACACAGCAAGCTTCTTTTCCTCAAAGTTCAGCGAAGTCAGTCAGGTGTCCCCGAACGACACTGTCCAAAGGGGTACCGTGAAGGACCCTGGAATGCAGTTCTTGGGCTCTTCGAGGTCCACGGGCCCACTGATCCAGGCAACAGCTAACTAATCCTTTTCACAGAGCTGTCTCTTCCTTCTGAATGATTTTCAGAAATTCCAACTTGTTTATAGCTTGTGAATGATACTGATAACGAACGACCACTCAGATTCCATTTACTTCAACTGTCCTTAGACTGACCAATTAGCAGTACAAGCCTTGCATTTCTTTGCTAAGGTCATTTTAACTATGGCACAGGGCCTTAATACTTCTAGGCTTTGCTAAATTTACTACACCTTACTTTATACAAGGCTTCATTACATCTTAAACTTTAATTAGGCTTTTAGCAACAACATATAGTTTAATATCTAAACAAATATAGAAAAACACTTGGTCTAATCTTCATAGGGCCTTCAGCAAGCACCTGTATCACACAGACATAATTTCAGCTGTCACATGAGGAGAGTAGTCTACTTTGGAAGGCAACCAATCCAAATGATAGCTACAAATTTTATGTAGGGTACATGTTTAAAGTTTATTAAAATGGTGCCATTCATGTTGCTGTTCTTGCAAGTCTCTCAAACTATTTCAGAAGATTTATACTGGTACAAGAGTTTCCATACAAAATGCATTTCCAGTCATGGGAACGGGGGGGAGGGGAAGGGGGAGTGATAATAAATTTTGTTGACTTGTTTGATATTCTCTATACCTATTTTTTTGAGAAATTTTGTTGTACTTGAATGAATAATAACAGCTTTGTTATTTCAGTGCAGTGATGAAGAGGATTAAAAACTAATCCTTTTTGATAAATGGGAAAAGAAATATAAAACAGCAGAATCATTTCATTTCAACAGTGAGGCATAATATATGCCAAGTTTAAAAATTATGATAAGGGATTCTTCACTCATCAACTCTGTGCAGTCATAACACACAGGTCAGGTGGACTGCTGTGACCACAGTGGAGCAGGGATTTTGAATGCTTAATGAACTGATAAATTCATTTTTCATACTTTGAGATTCATCGTTAAAGAACACAAGTGTCTCTATAATCATTTTTTTTTTTAACTGAACATATATCCATGCTCTAGTAGAATATTATCTTTATCAAAAGCAAATATTTATGCATGAGGACCAGTAGCTATTTGATGAAACATAATTTGACTGCATTTATGTGTGTCAACAGATATAGATTAGTATTGGATAACAGGAAAATTATCGGTGATATTGTGTCGTTAGGGAAGAGAGTTAAGGTATAACTCTAGCAGTGTTATTGTATTCTCAACACACTAATTTCATAGACATTAGTGGCTGGAAGGGACCACATGAGATTGAGTCCAGCCCCCCTGCCATAGGCAGGAAATCTGCTGGGTTTGAATAATCCCAGCAAGATAAGCATCCAAATGTTTTTTTGAATGAGTCCAGAGTAGGTGCTTGCACAGCCTCTGGGTGGAGTCTGTTCCAGACCCTGGACACTCAGACTGTAAAGAAGCTTTTCTTTATGTCTAGTCTAAATTGGCCTTTTTCCTCAGATGTCAGCTGCCCCATTTGATTTAGCAGGGGCCCAGTGTTGCCTTTGTTTTCTTTTTCCCCCACATCCCACACATCTGAAGAAGGACTTTTTGTTGTCCTTGATTCCCGTGGCTAGCCTGAGTTCAGTTTCTGCCTTGGCTTTTCTGGTCCACTCTCTACAGGTGCAGGCTAGTGCTGTGTAGTCATCCTTGGTGATTGTAACAGGGGGCCTGCTCGGGGCTGATCTCCATGCCCCACCCACCTGTTCTTGGGCCAACCCCCTGCCTTCTTGCCCACCGTGCCTTGATGTTAATTGATTAATTAGTTGATGTCAATTAAGCAGGAGGCTACCCATTTCGCTGCCCCGATGCCAGGGGGCACTCTCTGCGGCTCCTTTCCTCCCCTATACCACAGCCCAAGCCTCGCAGATGGCATCTTGATGTTCACATAATACAGGCCCCCACACTGGGCCCCAGAATCCTCCTGACAGGACCCCTCCATGATCCCTCCACTCAGGCGGCTTCTCTGCCTTCATTCAGGCTATCTAGCTCCGTGAAACTATTTTCCCCTCTCGGGTGTGGTCCCCCCGGGACCTCTGGCTACCAGCCCTGGCCCACCTCCAGGCCAGTCGGGACCCCAGGCCTCTGGCTCTTGGGCGTCCTCACGGTGGGCCCCTGGCCCTTTTGAGCGTCCTGGTCCCTGGCCCCAGCATGGACCAGTCGAGGGTACTCTCTTGTTCAGGTCAGGTCTCTAGCCCCTCACTCTCTCCAGGGGTCTGCCCTCTGGGCCCTTCACACAAATACAGGGGTTACCCACCCGGTGGGGGGGGGCTAGGGGTTAAGGCGCCCTGACCTGCCTTTCACCAGGGTGGTAACTGGCCTGGCATTTCCTGGGGACTCCTGCACCACTGAGAGCCCCACCAGGCCACCCACTCCCGGCAGGGTGCAGTTTTAGGTCATGCCCAGGACCAGGAGTCTCCTTACCATCCCCTACAGCTCCTCCCTTACCTCCAGATGATCTCAGCAGTCCTCCAACCAGGCAATGTTGCTGCCTGCCCTCCAGCAGCCAAACTGCCCTGTTTATATAGACAGCCCCTGACTGCAAAATGGCTGCCCTCATCAGGCACCTGGTGGCTGCCAGCTCCAGGCCCTTAAAGTGGCAGGCGCACACAGTGCTCTGCCACAGTGATGCTTCCCATTTTCCATCTGGTATAGGTTTCTCTTTTTAGTTTCAGGAGGTCCAAAAGTTCCCTATTGAGCCAAAGGTGTTCCCCAGCCCACTGCCTGCATTTCCTGTGCGATGAAATGGACTGTCCTTGTGCTTTGAGGATTGCATTCTTAAGGAACAACCATTACTCATGAACTCCTCTTTCTGAAGGGCCATGGTCTCTTAGTGCCTGGCTGACCAGTCTCCTGAGTTTGTGAAAGTCAGCTTTCCCAGAGTTAAGGATTTCTGTTTTACTGAGAGATTTGCCTGCCATGCATTGGATAGAGAAAATGATCAGTTCATGATCGCTCTCACCAAGCTTCCCTTCGATCCTCAGATTGCTCACCAAATCATCCCCTTTGGCCAGAACCAGATCCAGCAGTGCTTGTCCCCTAGTAAGCTCGTAGACATCTTACATTAAGTAGAGCTCATCAATGCAAGTGAAGAAGCTACGCGACAAATCAGATTTGGCCATATGCACTTCCCACGAGATGTCGTCATGGGTGACTTCAACCTCCCTGACTATGCATCAGGAGCATGCAGCCTCAGCCAGTTCCCTATTGAATAATCCAGCTTGTCCTCTTGGTTGGGAGGTCTGTAATAGACTCCTACAGTTATATCCCCTTCTCCATACTCTCCCCGTATTTTAACCCAGAGGTTCTCAAGATGCTCTCCTTGGTTGCTAAACTTGGTTTGAAGAGAAGTGTACTGCTCCTTCATGTAAAGAGCTACACCCCCCACCCCCTCTTTCCAACACAGTCTCTTCTCTACAAGGTATAGCCTTCTATACTTACGGACCAGTTGCGGGTGAAGTCCCACCAAGTTTCCATTATCCCTACAAGATCATAATCTTTGTTGCTCAGGAGAAGGGCCAGTTCTTTTTGATTTGTTTCCCAAACTCCTGGCATTTGTGTACAGGCAGCTGAGCCTGCCATGGGAAGCCCTGGGCTTCCCTGTGTGCTGGGACATGACCTTTCCTTGGACTGTCATTGGACTGTCATAAGTAGCCCAAGGGAACCAAACCTGTTAATACTATGGTTGACATGACTTGGGTTTGAACTGTTAATTGACTACACATCCCCCAGCTATCCTAGTTTAAAGCCCTATCAAGTAGGTCAGCCATTCTGGCTGAGAAGAGCTTCTTCCTTTTTAGGGTAAGGTGGAGGCCATCCCAACAAGCTGCTGCCTCTCTCCCTGAAGTGCGGACCATAGTCAAAAAAGCTGAAACCCTTGCGATGGCACCATTGTCAGAGTCTTCTGTTAACCTCTTTGATGCACCTTTCTCTCTGATGCCCATGACTGGGACAATCAAGGAAAAAATGACCTGCACCCCCCAAACCTTTAGCCCAGTCCCCAGAGCCCTGTAGTCATTTATGACCTGTCCAGGATTGTTCCAAGCTGTATCATTCATTTCCACATGGATGAGTAGCATGGGGTGGTGGTCAGGGGGTCGGATGAGTTTGGGGAGCTTCTCAGTTACACCCCACACATGAGCCCCTGGGCAGCAGCAGATCTCATGGGCTAAGGGGTCAGGGTGATAGATCGTCCCTGTGTCCCCCTCAAGAGGGAGATGCCCACCATAATTACTCTGTGCTTCTCCTGGGTGTGGTTGCTGGTGGCCCTCCATCCTCACGTGCTGGAGCCAGTGGCTTGGCTGGCTCTGCTAATGTAAGGGGTCTGAATCATTTGTGTAGCTCTAAGGGAGTGGTAACCCTGGTGCAGTGCCTCCTTGGGCTGGAGACTATCTTAGTCCAGGCAGTCCCTGGTTTGACTTCATGGTGGCTCTTCATTTCCACCCTGGCATCGCCAGCCATCTGTACTCTTTCCACTCTGTTCTTCTGGTGGAGAGCCTGGTAGTAGATATCCAGTTCTTGTTCTACATCCCCAGTAGTGTGCAGCCTCTGCACCGCTGCCTGGAGCTCCCTAATCTGGCACTCTTGGGCCTCCACTGTTGAGCACACCCCACAAGGGGAGGTGTCAGTGCTCCTAAACCCAGCTGTTTGCATCTGTGCTAGGTAGCCTTCAAAGCTGAAGGCCAATTCTCTGTCTGGGTGAAGGATGGGGCCATGGGTTCCGCCCGGGTGTGGGCAGGGACCATAGGCTCTATCTGAGTGGAGGCCTCAGTAGTGCCAGAGCAGGGGGGTCTAGCTGCAGGGGGGAATTTCAGGGTGTGATACATCCCTCCCACCATTGCACAGGTACTGCTGTGCCAACCCCTCTCTTCAGGCTCACCACCTAGAGCCTCGTGCCCCTCCTGCTCACCCTCCTGCATGAACTCTGGTGCTAACTCGCATGCTGGGCCTGGAATGCACCTGTTTGTGCACTCTGTTTGCACGGCTCCCTGGGGGGCTGGGCCAAGTAGGAGCCAGGTAAGGGTGTGACCCTCCTCAGCTCCTCTCAGCTGCCTAGCACCCATTCACTGAGGGGCCCACCTACCTCCTGGCAGTGCTGGAGGGCTGGGTTGAGGTCCAAGTATGTGCTGGAGGTCCTAGGGGTCCAGGACTCAACGGGGGTGCAGCGGGCATTTGCCCATTAGTCTCTCACCAGAGCCAGGTCCAAACTGCGGCTTCTGCTGTTAGCAGACCCTTTTAAAACTTTGAACATGTGCAGTAGGGACTGCTGCCAGAGCTCTACCACTCTCAGTGGCTGGGGGTGCCTGTCCCTGTCTCACTGGAGAAGGGGGCAGGTAAATGCTCCCCACTTCCCCTAGTCCCTCACTATGGAGGGGAGGGCTGAGCAGGAGCCCCTACTTGGGGGCTGGGCCAAGTAGGAGCCGGGGGGGGGGCATAACCCTCCTCTGCTCCTCTCAGTTGCCTAGCACCCACTCACCATGGGCCCACCTCCCAGCAACTCTGGGGGGCTGGGTCAGGGTCTGCTGGGTGTGTGCTGGTGGTTCTAGGGATTCTGGGCTCAACAGGGGTGTGATGGGCTTCTGCCTATGCATTTCTCACCTGGGCTGGGTCCAAAGTAGTGTGTCTCTATCACTGGAGCCAGTGCGTCTCTCTCTGGTGCATCTCTCACTGGAGCTGGGTTCAAATAATTATGAAACTTCAAAAGTATCTAAAGAAACCACATTATTTGGTGGCATATGGTATCATTAGGTAAGTGCTCACACAGTCAATCTGCCTTAAATTAGGGTCCTCAACCTTTGTTTGATGATAGCATCTATTACCCCTCACCTCTATTCTTATCTCTTACTGAGGCCCCATGAAGATCCTGTCATCGTGATGTGGGAAGGAGCAAAAAAGTGCTCTTATTTTTCCTTGCCACTAAGTCCGATTCCTTCCACTTTATTCTTTTTGCCTTTTTCTTTGTCATTCCATCTCCTATCTGAGGCATCCCCTTAAGAATGTACTGCTCATTTGTTATTTCTTGGTGAGATTTACCAAGCTACCCTCTGTAGCATCGTTAGCTGGTTGGTAGCATCACTATAACATGTCTTACAGCTTCAGGTTGTAGGGTCTTTGGAAAAAGAACACATTTTCATTTGGATAGTAATCAGCAGCAATCCAGGTTTTATGTTTCCCATGCAAAAATGGAGAAAAACACGGATTTCCCCCCTTTTCCGAAGGAAATTGCAGATTTTTATTTTTAACAGAGAAACCTGCAGATTTCACACTTTTGCAAAGAGCTGTCTGCAGGCTGGCAGAGTTCCAGCTTGCAAGGGGCTGGGGGTGTATGGGAGTAGGGTAGTTAGGCAGGAGGCTGCCTGAAGAGCAGCTTCCATGGGTAAGTGTGGGAGGAGAGGGAGGATTGAGGCCCCCATAGGGAGGGAGGGAGGGAGTTGGGCAGGGCTGGGGCTCTGGCTGCTGCCCTGCCAGGGGGTGCATGGGGCTTTGGGCCTGGGAGTGGAATGTGCAGCTACAGGGCCCTGGCAGGGAGTGGGACAGAGCTATGGGTTGCTTGTCTGGGGGGGTGGGGAGTGGGGCTGGCTCTCCACTACTGCATGCACTCCCAGGGCATCAGGGGGGACCTGTGCCCCACAGATCTATGTGCAGAGTGTGGGGAGGGTAGGTGTGGGCTCCTCACTGCGGGGTCAGGCTCCCCACCCTGCTGCCCTCCCCCATGGCCTCTGTAGCCCAATGCAGGGAAGCTCCTTGATGCTGTGAGCTCTGCGCTGCCCTGGCAAGGAATCCCCTGCCCATGTGGCAGCAGAAGGGGCAGCAGCATAGGGTTGTACCCCTCACTGCTGCTGCACAGGAAGGGGACACCTTGCCAGGACAGCACAGAGTTTGCAGTGGCAAGGAACGGCCCTGTACAGCCCCGCTCTGCCCTGCAGTCTGGGTCACACCCACTGGGCTGTGGAGTCCCTGGGGGGAGGGAAGCAGAGTGGCAAGCCTGAGCCTGCAGTGGGCAGCTCACTCCTTCCTCACCCCGTGCACAGATCTGCAGGGCGCAAGTCCCCTCTGCTCCCTTGGGAGTGGGCACAGTGGTGGGGAGCTGGCCCCGCCCCCACCTGAGCCCACAGTAGGCAGGCAGGAAGCAGGCAGGGGGGAGGTAGGAAGCTGGGCTCTGCGCTCCACTCTGCTACAATAGCTGCTTCATCCTGTGGGTGGTAGCCAGGGCTTGGGTGCTGCTGCAGGGGGCAGGGAGCTGCAGACCTGCATCCCTGGTTCCAGAGACCTGGCATTTGGGAGACCCCCTCTGGCAGGGCTGGGGGAGCAGAGGGCTGTGGGAGGGGCAGTGAGGGGCATGAGCAGGGCCAGGGGTTGAGAGGGGTAGTGAGGGGAAATGGTAGGGCTGGGGAAGGGGAGTTAGGGGCACCAATAGGGCTGGGTGGCTGTGGCTTGGAAGTGAGGGGCCTGGACCTGCATTTTGTGTGCTAAGGGGCAGGGGGAGCTCTGATTGTCCATGGTAAAAAAAACCAAAATCAACTACCAAAATTATAGGTATTTAGAATGCATTTTATTATAATGATTGAGGCTTCCAACTTTCTTTAAAATTTGTAAATATATCAAGAAAACATTATGTGCAAGTGGTACCTATATATATATAGTGGCCTTTCATTTTAATCACGGATTTGGGGTTTTTAATTAGAGAATTTGCAGGTTTTTTAAATCAGAGAATTTACATTTTTTATCAGGGGAAACCAGAATCCCTGATAATCAGAAAACTCTCTAGTGATCTTAGGAATTGTTAAGGCTTGATCTTGCACCAGTCAGAAAGGAACCTTTCTACTGGCCTGGATGTGAGCACAATTGAGGTCTGAGTGCCCAATGGGCCTAAAATCTTTTCTGATAAATTTTAAATTATATCAAGCTAATATGACATTATTTTTTCATTTCTGGAAGACAAAAGGAATTTCCTCTTTGAGGCTGAAAGACAAAATAATCTAGGTTATAGAAAATGTATATATTCAAATAAGGGGAGAGGGAACTGCTGCTCTGGAGCACTCATCAGTTGTTATGATCTTGTTATGCCGGCATGGTTCCCATAATAATAGTTAGCTAATTTGCCTTAGCTTTGATCCTGAATGCTTTGATCCAGCTTTGTCCTGTAGCAGAGATGGAAATACCTCTTTTCTTGGACAGGAAGGCATCAGCATTTTCACATGTGGTGCTACCAGGCCAGAGTAAAATAATTAATGCCACCATAGGATAGTAGTGTCCAACCCAAGTACTATCCCATGGTAGAATTATTTACTCCACTGCAATGCACATGTAGATGTTGACTCGGGCTGGCTGGGGCACGAGGGTACTACAGTGTGGGGTTGCCTGCTGGCTAGCCCCACACTGTAGCACCCTTGTGCCCCAGCCAGCCCCTCTTCAGCATGTGTGAATGCTGCATCCAGGAACAATAAACTGTGGTGCAAACTGCACTGGAGTTTATTGCATCAAATTAATTTCACATGTAGATGCACCCAGTGGGTCACTGGAGCAGAGGAAATGAACCTTGTCTCTCAGCATTGCCATGGCTAGACATCCACAGCTTGGAAATGTTTCTTTCTGATCCTTGTCCCATGTGATGTGTCACTTCTACTTATTTTAAAGATCTAGAAAATTTCAGGCTGCTGTGACTGTTCCAGAAAGACAGAGCATGCACTCGCACATGCACCCCTCAGAGTAAAAAATAGATTGCAGTTTCTTGAAGATATTGGGCCCTCAGCACAAAGTACACTTGATCCATTCAATCTAGGGAAGAGTTCTTCATCTTGGCTTTTAATCAGGGTCCTTATAGTCACTTCAGCCTTTTGTATTTAGAGGGTGCATTTGATCTGGCCTAAATTTACTCTGGTGTAAGCTACTGTGGAGTAAGCACTTTCAGGCAAGCATCTATATATGCGGGGATTAGGGAGCAGATTGTTTCTCTTTGCACCAAGTTTCCTGTAGCCCTGCAATGGGCCCCTGCCACCAATGATGAGAGCTCTAGGCTCTAGCCCAGGGGCTGGCAGGGAACATGGGGCCAGGAGACAGCTGTCTGCTGCTGGGATGGGGACAATGTCCCTCTGCCACAGCAGCAGGCAGCTTCTGGCCCTGGCTCCCCAATCAGGGACAGGGGACATGGAAAGAGCTGAAGGGGAGGGGCAGGGCCCAGCCTCCTGCTCCAATCCATTGGTGGGGCAGCTAGCAGTTAGCTCACTCCTAGCTGCCCCACTGGCAGATCAAGGCAGTGAGTTGGGACCTACTCCATCCCTGCAGATCTTTCCAAGCACTGTGCCTCGATCTCCTAGCCCCCGATCATGGTCTTGGAGCAGGGGTCTTGGAGCTCTCTGCTGCCAGGGCACGGGGACATAGTCCTTGCCCAGAATCTTGTGGCGGAGCCCACCCCAGTGACAAGAAGCTATCTCCCACCCCCTGGCATCTACATGAGCACTACTGCACCGTTACTAATCTCAATTACATTTGCTACTTGCATTTGTGGGTAGCAAATTTACTCAGGATTAGTGAGGTTTACTGCATAGTAAGCATATGCACACGCTTACTTCTCAGTAAACTATGCTAATGTGCAGTTAAGCATCTTGTATAGATATTTCCAGAATGAAGGAAAAGGAAACAACAGATTTAGGTGAGAGTCTCAGATCAGTGATGTCTTCCTCTGACAGGGTAAATCAGTTTGTTTTAAAGTACAGTCACTGGTGCATTTCTACTTTGAAGCAGAGTTGAAGATACCTGTTCCCCTGGAAAGCAGTGGTGCCATGTGCACCTCCTCATAGCAGCGTTCCCTGCTTAGGCGGCGGGCAGGCGGGAGCACTGGTGTCCCCCCTGAGAGTGCCAGCCAGAGAGTGGGGCACCAGGAGAAGTGCTGCTGGCACTTCTGAGCATGTCCCTGGCCCATCAAGCTCGCTGCTGGCACTTCCAGGCAGTGTTCCCTCTTAGAGCCAGCTGAGAGGAAATGCTACTTTGGGGTCAGCGTGTGTGACTGGCCACAGGAGGAATCCTTTCCCACCCCCCCCCTCTTCCTCCAGTCTGTGTGATTGTCCATGGGGGGGACCCCCCTCCCTGGTCACTGACTAGCCAATGTGGGGGACAAGTGCCCCCCCTGACACAGGAGACACCAGTTGCCCATGCTCTGAAAGGAAAGTAGAAGTCCTTGTCCTGGAACTTATCCTGTACTAGTTCTAGCAGTTGGATTTCTGTGGGCATGTATACACAAGATGTGTTAATACACATTAGCCTAATTTACAGTGCAGTACAGGTACACATCTACGTGTGTGTGCCCTTACTGTGCAGTAAAAATAGCTAATCATGATTAAATTTGATACCTGCAAATACAGGTATCAAACTTAGTCATGATTACTTAATGCACAGTAACACATGTGTAGATGTGACCCAGCACTAAGTTTAGTGCTGGGTCTGCCTAGCCACTACGGGGCCAGCTCATCCCCAGGGCTCCTGGCTGGGAGCCTTTCCTGCCCCAGGGCTGGGCTGCCTCTGTGGCAGCCCCTAGCTGCAGGCTGTAAAAGCCTGTGGCATTTTGTGCCCTGGGAGACGCACACCAGGTGCCTGAAGGAGCCTGGAGACTCCACAGAACCACTGCAGGCCTTATGTGCCCCCCTGGACAGGACACAGGCTGCCTCTGCCTGCCTTGGCAGGGAGCCAGAGCTGATGCTTGACCACTGCAGGGCCACATAGGTGCCAGAGCACCCCATTGGGCCAGGTGAATGCTGAAAAGGGCTGCAGGCTCCTGCACCCCCTGGCCAGCCCTGCTAGCTCCTCAGGGCTGCTTGCTGACTGCAAATGGCAGCGGGGCCAGCACTAGTTCCCTGCTGCTTACCCCCAGCAGCTTGCCCTGCCACTGTAGGTGCTGTAGGCCATAGCCTCAGCCATGTGGCTCCCAGTCCCTTGCTATGTCCCTGCACTGGGTGCTGCTGGCAGCTTCCCAGGGACAGCAGCATAAGTACAGCTGTGCAGGGGCCCAGAGAGCTGACACAGGACACCATGTCATCTGCATCCTCCCTATTGAGACCCAGCTCCATGCTTGTGTGCACACCTGTCCACACAGAGCCCCAACTGGAGCCAGGAGGAGATTGGGGACCTTGTGGTGTTCTAGGGTGATGCAGAGGTCCAGAGATAGCTCACATGGGGTGAGTGCTTGGCCACCCACATTTATGAGGTTCTGTTGGCTGGGATGAGGGAGTATGGGCACTCCTAGTCAGCACGGCAGTGCCACATCAAGATCAAGGCCTTGTGGGCACAGTAGGTGGCCATGACTGACCACAAATGTCAGTCTGGTTGTGCCTGCAAGATCATGCCCTTTATGTGACAGCTGACTAACATTTTGGTGTCCCAGGACCCAGGCCGCAACCCTGCAGTTTTCACCAGCAGGAGCAGCGTGCCTGAGCCCCTGCTCCGCCCTGACCCCTCCAGTTACATGTCACCAGAGAAGGGGCTATCAGACACTCAGTGCCTTGCCCAGTTCCTCAGCTGTTATATCTATTAGCAGCTTGGGGAGCCCTAGCCAGCGTCTGCCTCGGCCTCCGCATAGCCCCAGACCCCACCACAAGGAGTAGCCGGTCATGTCTCCATCAGATGCCTGCAGCGCCAGCTCCTCCTCGGGGAGTGGGCCCTGGCTGGGCACCAGCTGACCACGCACCATGGGCAACGGACATCAGGTGCAGCTGGATGCTGTTGCTAATGGGGGAGGCCTTTGTTAAGCCTCTAGCCATGCCAGCCCCAGGCACATGGTAAGGCCTGCATTGGGGGGAGAGTCTTCCCAGCTCCTGCACTTGCCCTTGGCCCTGATGCCCCTCTATACCCCAACACTTCCCTGTCCCTGGGTTCCCCCTTCCTAGAGCACCTACGGAGGTGGGATACAGTTCAAAACTTTTAGTAGCTCGTGCTCCCACAGCTGGGTAGGCACAGGCCTCTCACAGGGCATTTAGATTCATGCTGCTGTACTGATTTAGTTCCACCTCACAGGATTATGAGTCTAGATTTTATTTCTGAGTCCACATCCCCACTGGAGCCTGGTGGCCTTTCCCCCACGTCCAGATGCTGCCCCTGCAGAAGCAAGAGACGAAGCCTTTTATGAGAGTTTGCAACATTTCAGCGATAACATGCTGCGAACCAGAAGCTGTATGCTGCCTGTCCTGGCTTCAGGTGGGTGGGTCAGCTGTGCGCAGGTCCTTAGGGGCCATGGTAAGTCTGGCAGAGCAGGCCTGGGCCCAGGCAGTTGCCAGCTGAGTTCCCTGTCCCCACTTGCTCCCCGGGGGCTGGCGGGCTGCTGGGTACTGGCTGCAGGCAGCCTGCCTCCCCTGCCCTCTTCCCAGGGTGGGACAGGCCAGGCTGCTGGCAACACTTGCTTCTGTGGCTCCAGAACCCACTGCCCCCACCCCTCCCCACTGCAGGCCAACCGCTCTGCTGTGCTGTCACTCAGCCCATGGTCCTCGGGGTGCATGGGGCTCCCGGACAACTGGGGCAAAGTGCTGGCCACACCCCCACCTTCCCTGCTGGGGTCCTCTCCAGGGAGGCACCCCAGAGCCGGCCCCCTACCACTGCACCCTGAGCATGCTCCTGCTGCATGTGTCCCAGGCAGTTTGTGATGAACTGCCCCCGGGCAGCTCTCCCATTTGGAAGAACTGGAAACTGTACCTCAATTTGCTTATAGAGTTTTTATTTAATTTGTTTCTACTTGCCAATGGAAAAAAAGAAAGCTTTCGTTAAAAAAAAAATGTCAGTCACTACCTCTACAGAAAGTTTTAAGTCAACATGGTCTATTTTCTTTGCTATCTAGATGCTTATCTTGCAGTACAAGCCTAGGCAAAGAACAGAAATAAAATCTAGACTCATTATCCTGTGAGGTGGAACTAAATCACTATAGCAGCACTAATCTAAATGAACACCATGGGGCAAACAGCAGTGAATCAGCAGGCATTTTGCTGCAGCAAATTTTCCTTAGCAAAGCATAACACTTTTTCAGGGCAGAGAGTAAGAATTTGTTCAGACACCAGAGTATAAAGTACTTAAAGAATTATTCAAATCCACCTCAAGAAAAAAAAAAAGGTGACAACTAGGCATTCGTATAATTAATTTGAAGAAAGTTTATTTCCAAAGCTACAGAAAAAGTGAGAAAAAATGAGGGAAGTCGTGTTTAGAATTTAACATTTATCTCTACAGTCTGATAAGGAGCAGCTCTCAGGATTATTTAATAATCCTGAGAGCCCAATTCTATCCCACTTGAGTTCAAATAGGCACAAAGACAGATGTTCTGTTTGGTATTTAGAGATATTACAGGCATTAACAAAGTATATACTTTCAGTGTTTTCATCCGGATCTAGGTTGGTAAAAAGTTGGGAGTTTCTCATTATATTACACTATAAATACAATGGGCTGGATCTTCAGCAAGTGTATATTTACATAGCTCCACTGAAATCCACAGAAATCTGTTGATTTATGCCATCTGATGGTCTGGCTCAATACATTTATATTATCACAGTTATGCCATATAGATAAGAAAAACTTCATTCTGCCACTACTTAGTGGCAGAAGTAGTTATGATTGGGAACTCTCATTTTTCAGAATTAGAAGCAATATGCAATACATTACATGCATATATGCATGTAAATCTTCATTCTCCTGAGAAAATGCTGAGCACATCCCACTTCCACTTAGAACTTAACAGGACCAAGCTCTTAAGGGTCTGTCCTACAAAGCAATGAATGCTACTAAGAAAAGCTGAGTATCTCCAGTCCCATTGAAAGTTTTGATTCTGAAAAGAATTTAAATATGTGCTTAGGCCCATTCCAATTTAGGAAGTCATTTAGGCACATACTTGATGTGCTTAAGCACCATTGACTGCAATTTGGTGGCTGATTAAGCACATGCTGCTTTTGCTGTCTTGAGTAGAGCTAAAGTCAGTGGAAATTGAGAACACTTTGGCATGTCACAATACCAAACCCTTCAGGCAACACCTAAACCCAGTAAATAGAACTTTTGCCATCATCTTCAATGGGATGTTCATCCAATTGAACATAATGATTCAACAGGATGTGCATACAATTGAACATAATGATATAACATATAGGCAGTGCCATAAGACTGCCATTGAGGCCCCCTCTGCAGTACCACATGTGCGTGGCAGGAGATGTGATTGTGGGTTGGTGCATTAGATCCCATTGCACCTTATTGCTGGAGCAGGGGGAGCCCAACCTATATTATATATAAAAATAATATGTATAAGATACTTTGGTTAGTCTATAAGGTATAAATTTGCCCTGGCTTCTATTCAACCACCAAGACCAAGTCAAACAGTCAGTGCTTATATTAAAATGGCAACATTCATCCTTGGAGGGAGCTGTGGATACAAATATCAGGTATATTATATATTCCATTCATTGAAGTGAATGGGAGTTCTTTTGATTTCAGGAGATCTTGGAACAGAGTTTAAATATTGATTCTGTGTTAGTGTGATACTATGTTCAAGATTTTAAATGCACAGAAGTCAGGAAAACCAATATTATGATTCCCAGAGCTATTTGAAAGTCCAGTTTTGCAAATGCTTTGTTCCTGAATCATGCGTTTTGTAAGGCATTTGCCATGCATGGGGCAGGAAAGTAGCTGAGTCCAGAAACTGAACCTCTATTTCTGTATAATGGTAAACTGTGATTTAGAGCCATTATTTTCTGTCCAAATGAAACTATTTGTAAAATGACCAGTGTCATTCTGCAGGGGCAGTGCTTCCCAAACTCTTCCTCAGCATGACCCCACTTCCTCAGCATAGCTCTCACTCCCAACCCAAAGCCCCCCACCTCTATGACCCCATTTGCTGATGTTGTGACCCCATTTGGGGTTGCAACCCACAGTTTAGGAAATGCTGCACTAAGGGTTTGCACCACTGAAATTATATGCTGCACTTCTGATGGGAGGAATTTGGGAGAAAGCTGGGATGTAGTTGGGAAATCCAAAATTATGTGCACACACTGACTGAATCCCCTGCATAGGGAAAGCAACTGCTGCTGCCTTCAGACAACAGTATCAGCTGCAGAACCACTCTGCAGCATTAGGTAGCTGTAAGGATTTACTCCATCTGTGTGCAGGAAGCAAAATTTGCCCCACAGGACCCTCATAATGTGCAAGATGGGTGAACTACTGCTGGTTTGAAACCATGCTTTTGAGTCTCTTAAGAAAGTGTAATCTCTCAGTCATAATATTCCACTAATGATGTTTTGGATTTGATTTCTCTAAAAAAAGTGTTATTGATCATACACTCAGATTATACTGGGTATGTGGTATATTAATATTCAGTGTCTTAACCTCTATTTGAAAATCAAAATAATTGCAGGTGCATTTATATGGCGTTAGGGATGTCTAACTGGATTTCCTTCAACATTTCTGAAAAACTGCATCACCATATTTATTCCATGTTGACTTGGATTTTACATCTCTTTAAAAGATATTTAAATTTTTTTGTAGTCCCTAGATTTGAAAGAAACATTAGGATGTTTAAAGGTCACTTAAAAGTCATATTTGGCTAATAAACTCAGTTTATAAAACAAGATTATCCCAAGTCTATTATAATTAGGAATGTTTCCATATTCATGTTTTATATTCTTCTTTTTTTTTTAAGTAAAAATAAATTCCTTCACAGTCATCTGCGTAGTGCGTTGCAAATGCATGAAACTTAAAAATGATAGCCAAAGACAGACGTATTCAGCTTCCAAACCAGATCCAACCCTCACAGCTGTGTAATCTAGGCTTTGGGTTTCCCCACAGATCCAGAAATTTGGCAGAGGAAGTTGTGGCAATTAACACTGCCACTGCTCCCCTGCTGACAGATTTCCAAACCCTATGCCACTGGAACAGCCCCAACCAGGTCAGCCCTGCATCAAGAGATCAAGCCCTATTCCTGAGTGCCTGGATCAAGCCAGTGCTCAATGCATCCATAAGGCAAAAGCCTGGCTGGACCTTTGCCTTAATTCTATCCTGATGGTACCAGTATGGAATTGGGCTCCAGCCAAGCCATTCCTACTCAGGTGGATCATGCCCCAGACAAGTTGTTCCCACATGGCTACTTTAGGTCCAAGCCCCATATGGCTTCCTTGGCACTAGGTGGTCTATTTCCATGCAGCTGGATTGTACCCTGCAGGGCCAACACCATACACCAGATTGGACCATGGACCAAATGTGGCCTATAGATGGACCAGGCACTGCTCATCTGGACTGCAGGCCAAGAAGGTTGGGCACAAGTTTAAAATGAGGCTGGGGTAGTATGGGTGCTAAGGTGAGTGGTTAACAACCTAGAGGTTGCAAGTTCAAGGGTACAGCAGAAGCACTCATGCAGCCTGTCAGATTATAACAAATCTGTGAATTCTGCTAAATACCTGGTCACAACGACGCAACAAAGGATTAGTTTAGGAAATCATACAGGCCCTTTGCCCAAACAAGGGCAACATCAACAACTGGACATAAAGCCAGTTAAGGGTCTTCCTAAACCAAATGGCTCATTGGACTATTGTAGTTAAGACCCACTTGTTTTTTTAGCCAACAACACACCAGGGAGTGATGTGGCTAGCATCATATTCAACTGGTTTTGATTCCCCAAGACACATGATTATTTACAGTTGAGTCAATGGGGGGTGGCCTTTGGCATGATTTCATAGCAGGTCTGAGACTTATACTTTTGGAGCCACTGTAAGATGCATTAACCACTCCACTTCTGTGCCACTAGCATATATAGTGAAGAATAATTTAGACTTTTAAAATTGTTTAGACCGATTAAGAGGTTTGCTTGAAACAAACATAAGGAAACTTTCTACCCACCCTGGAAGACTTCACAGATCTGTGAAGGAAGCTGAAGGAAAGGAATTATAAAACCATATTAAAATAGGGCTGGGAGGTACCTCAAAATGATATCTAGTCTGAACTTGCTCAAGGCAGACTTATATCTGTTGAAACTGTTCCAGGTAATTTGAAACACTTGCAATGACAGAGATTCTACAGCCACTCCAGGTTATCTGTTCCAGTGCTTAACCACCCTAATAGATAGAAAGTTCTTCTTAACATCTAATCTAATTCCCCCCATTGCAATTTAAACCCATTAGTTCTTGTTGTAACACAGAAATCAATTGATTTACATTCCCTATATAGCATTTGAAGACTGTTAGCAAATACCCTCTGTTATCTCTTCTCTAAACAATAATTTTCCAAATATTTAAGGTCTTAAAAACAAGATATATCAGAAAACAACTGTTGTTGGTCTCCCCTGTCTTTTTCCCAATTTGTCTGCAAACTTTTTTGAACTTTTGATGCCAAAAGATTGAAGACTTGCTAGTATTGGATAGGGTATAAAAATCAGTTCCCTAATTTGCATGAGACACTCCTGCTAAGAAAGCCCAGTATACCATTGGCGATGCACAGGGGATACACGTGCACCCCCTGCAATTGTCCACTGCTGGTGGTACCTGAGGGTGGTCACTGGTTGCCACCACCCCCTCGCTGCCGACACCACTGGCAGCATCTGCGGACAGTTGCCAATCACTGCTGGCCACTGCTGGCAGCATTTGTGGGTGGTCTCTGACTGTTGGTTGGCGCTCACCACCCTTCCCCTCCCCCCACAATCACTCCATCCTCCCCACTCACTGCCGTCATGCCCCCATGACCGACACCACTGCCACTGCCTGTGGGCAGTCATTATGCCTGCCCAGCCTCAGGGGGCATGCGTCCTTCATGCAGTATGCTATTTACTTTTCAGGAATATCAAGATCTTAGATATTCCTATTGTCACTAGAAGGAAGGAACAAACAAGATAGAAAATACTGTGGGTGATTTATTTGTGATATAGAGTGATGAAGAGGTTAACATTTTTCATTTTGTGGAACAAATGGACACCTTCTGTGAAGATGAAATTGTATACTTAGAATAGCCTCCATGTAAGTAGCAGGGTTTTTTAAATAATAGTTTCAAATAGCAGTTATTTGAAGATAAAAAGGATACCTGACAAAATCATAACAATATCCAAATTTGTAAACTGAAGTTAATAATTCCAACCTCGAAACATGATGAAGTTCCTAGCTGTGATGGTAGTAAAACATTGTAAGATCTTGCCAGGGAAGGTCGTAGGATTGCCTATCCTGGAGTTTTTAAAATAAGATTACATATGTTTTTATGCCTCTGTGAGAAGTTCTATAGCTTGCATGTGCAGGGGGCTAGTCTGGATAGCTGTGCTGGTCACTACTGGAGTAGGAAGCTGTAAATCTGAGTGTCCTTGTTCCCTACCTTCTGCCATGGGCCAAAAGGGTATCTGGGTGAAATGGAATAGCCTGTACTACATGGAAGATTGGACTAGTGTATCTAGTAATCTCTTCTAGTCTTAAACTTCATATGATAATAGTATTATTTGTAAACTAATGAATCACCCATCAGGAATGATGCGGGGGGGCATGGACAGAGGAGGGGGGAAAGCTTGCTAACTCTAACCCCCACCCCCCGCGCCACCTCCCAGGAGCAGGGGGGTGGGGAGCTTGTCCTGCTGTCCTCTCTGTCTTCCTCTGCCAGCACCCTGCACCACTGCTGCTGCTGCCTCCAAGGAACAGAGCTAGGAGGGGGCCCCCTTCATCCCTGCCGTCATGGTGGCATGCCGCTGTCTCCTGTTCATAACACTCTTGGAACACTCTGATTGTTTGTTTCAGTAACCAGTCAGGGTGATCTAAGAGTGTTAGAGACAGACAGACAGATAGACCAAGCCCTTTATTATATTAGAATATATAATTTAACCTGGCCATATCTTTAATTTCCTACTATATGATAATAAAATATTTTCATAAATCTATTACATGGGACTATTATTTTGTGATACTGTTGTATAGTATGTAGTACTACATACTGTACAACAGTATCAAATAGTGTTCTAAATCAGGGATTGGTAACTTAGAGATCATGGGCTGGATTTGTCCCATAGAGCCACAAGGTCCATCCAGTGGTGTCCTAGTGGTGGGAGCCAGGAGGCTGATGAAGTGCTGTTCATAGGCTCATCTATGAAAAGTGGTTTGTAAATTCAAACAAGCACTGAACCTCACTAATCTAATCACCAGAAGCCAACTTCCTACAGGTCAAACCACATCAAATGGATCCAGGCCCTGCCATGACAAGACATGCAAAACCTGCCAACAATATCTCCATTGTGGAGATATCTTCACAATACAATACATATCTCCATCAATACAATACAATGCATATCTCCATCAGGGTACCAAGAGCCCTGATGGAAAATACGTGGAGACACCAAGCAAAATCTATGCACCAGAATGAGCACACACCAAAAATCTATCAAAGACAAGAACAGAACACCACCTGTCTCCAGACTTTCAGACCTGATCCTCAAAGGGAATTTACAAACCACTTTTCACAGACGAGCCTATGAACTGCACTTCATCAACCTCCTAGGTACAGAAAATCATGGACTCAATATAGACATTAGAATTCTGACACACTACAACCTGCCAGACATCTGACACCCCAGGTACCTCTCCACTTTTACCTGCACTGCTACATCCCCCTTGCCGTCCTCCCCACCCCCGCCTGTGCCTCACCCCCTGATGCCTCCATTTCCATTTTCACTGACTGGCTTTCTTGCCTGCATTGCATGCCAGCCTCTGACTTCTTTACTATTCTTTCCATCCAGGAACAGCACACACACCAACTACAGGTGCTTCCTCAGCCTGCCAAAGGGTTTTTCAGTTCAAAAGCTGGCATCCCAGGCAGCTAAGCTGAGTTCACCTGGAGCTTCACAGCTCCACTGCAACAAGTGAGCCTCAGGCCTGTCAAAGATGTGACAGGTCTGGGATTTTCCTAGCCAGGACTCTGGGCATGCATGTGGTGACTGAAGGTTATGGTGCCTCCTACCTGCATTTCACCAGGGGGATCCTCAGTCCTGGCATTTGGGGCTGCCACATTGCCAGCAGTCCCACCAGGCCTCCCAACCCTGGCAGAGTGAGGTTTTAATGGTCATGCCCAGGACTTGGGGGCCTCCTCCTTCCCCATAGCCCCAGCTCATACCTCCAAGTTTGTCCTGGCACAGGAGCTCAGCAGGGACATGTTCTTCCCCTGCTGGCTGGTGATGCAGTGAGTGCCCCCTCCAGCTCTGAGAGCGGGACATTAAACGGCTTTTAAACAATAAAAAAAGGAAGTAGGTGTGGATGGAGGGAGGAGGGTGGCACTCACTCCATCTACACCTAGAGCTTGGGGAAGCCAAGCAGCGGGAGGTTCACTTTGAGGAACATCAGCTGCTCTACCAAACCAAGATCCAAGGAGGTGCAGTGGGGTGTCACTATATCACCAGCAATGCTAAACACCCTCTCACTTGGAACACTGGTTGGTGGGCAGGACAGATGTTCCTGGGTAACCGTGGCCAGATCCAGCCACATCTGACTGTGACTTGCCCAGTAGGCCAAGGGGTTGCACAGCAGTGGCTCCACATCCTCAGTGAGATGGGCAGCCACCAAGGCCTGAGCACTACCTGTCTGATGGTGGGGTCTGGTGCCTCTGGACCCCATCATGGAAGCCATGCAATTGGCTCACATTGGCACCTGTGCTGGAGGAGGAGACTGGTTGGTGGATGGCATGCTGGCACAGGACAGTGGATCCCCGTCTTCCACGTCCCCCCACCTCTGCCGTTCTGTCTCTCTGACTCTCCTCACCAGCACCTCTGTTCATTGATTCAGGCTTTGGCTCCTGCATATACTCCCCTTCACCCTCAGGTCACACATGGTGGCCAGCATGTGGACCATATTGGGCCACAAGGGATCAAGCCACTTCCTGATGCTCTCCTTCAGCTGCTTCATCAGTGCCTGCATGTCTGGTGATAGTGGCTTGCTCCAGCCAGGAACATTGATCCCCTGGAAGTTCTCCATTTGGCTTTAAAGTTCCCTCACTATGGAGATCACCTGGCTAAGGAGGGCATCACCAGTGCTGAGGGTCTCAGTGGCCTCAAGGAAGGGCTTGAGAACCACCAAGATCTGGAAGATGGTATCCCACACAGCTCTGTTAAGGGGGCCACTAATCCCTAATCTTGTGGATGGACTTCTGTTGCTCCACCAGTCTCTCGAGCATCAGGTATGTGGAGTTCCCCTGAGTGTCCACATCCTGCGTGATTTTGTGCTGTGGGATGTTCAGCTCTGCCTGTTTGTCCCACAGCATCTTGTCCCCCTTGATGTTCTGGTGAAAGTAGCCTGCCACCTTCCTGCATTTGGAAATGAGCTTGCTGGTGGTGCTGACGCTGTCACTGGCAGTTCTGTCCCCCTTTAAGGAATCCCTGACAATAAGGTGCACCCTGTGTGCCACACAGCAGATGCCAACAAAGTTGGCATCATGGACCGCTTTGACCATATTGGCCCCACTGTCAGTGACCATGAACCCATGGGTTAGCTCGCCATGCCCAACAAACCACCCCTGTACCAAGTGGTTCATAGCCCCCATGATCTTGGTTGCTGTGTAGGACTCATTCCATCACCTCAGCTTGAAGGAGAGTCCACCGACGGCCTGACTGGTTGCACCAGTGCCCTGTGAGGGAGAGGTAGGTGTGATCGCCACCCCAGCTGCTCCAGATGTTCAAAGTGAAGTGTAAGGCCACTTGAGGACCTGCCTTGCGCAGCTCTTCCCTCAAGTACTCCCTGCATGCCTCATACAGGGAGGGCACCACCACCCTGCTGAAAGTGGTGTGGGTGGGCACTTGGTATGATGGGGCACGAGTGCCATGAGCTGCCTGAACCCTGGCCTCTCAAGTAAGGAGAAGGGCTGGCCATCCACAACAAGCATCTCTTCAATGGTCTGGGTGATCTCGCTCACATTTGCAACGCGCACTGCTTTCTGTCCATCTTTCCCCCACCACTCCAGGGTGGCCCACCTCTTCTTCATGCAGATGGGGGCTTTAGAGTGAGAGGGGGACTTCGGGTGATCTCGCTCACATTTGCAACGCGCACTGCTTTCTGTCCATCTTTCCCCCACCACTCCAGGGTGGCCCACCTCTTCTTCATGCAGATGGGGGCTTTAGAGTGAGAGGGGGACTTCCTTTTGGGCATGCTCCCACTGGTGCCAGGCTGAGGAGGAACAAGGACAAGGGGTGGTGCCTGTGGAGATGCATCAGCATCCCTGTGGTGCTCATGTGTTTGGTTTCCTTGCCCCAGCTGGTTTTGGCTCAGCAGTGCATGCAGATAGCATATGTGGGATCATCTGCCAGCTCAGAATGATCCCAGACCACACTACCCACTCCCTTTTGGGGTGCGGGTGCATATGCAGATGCTGTCTTTCCCCCCTCCTCAGCAGGCAGAGGCACAGAAACAGGAGGAGCAGACTCAGCTGAGCCACTTGCCTTCACAACCTGTACCTCAGCCTCCTCTGAAGTGCCTTCTGGGGAAGGAGACCTGGCTCTAGGGGAAACTTGAGTGGTGTGGAGCACAAACTCAGCTGATTTCCCCTCCTTCCCCAGAATTTCCCGTGCTATGGCACTCAGATCCAGCTCCAGCTCTTCCTCTGGCACTGGAAGGCTCAGCATGAGAAGTGAAATTGAGGTGGAGGAGGCTGTCATGCTGGTCCTGCTGCTTGTTGTCATGGTGTGTGGGGGGAGGGGTTATGGATGGTGCTCTTGGAGGGGATGCACACCCATGCACAGGCAGTGGCACTGGCACTGCTCCCCTCTCCTTGCTGCCTGTAGAACTAGTGGAAGCCTCATGCCTGCTTGTTGTAGCAAAGAGGCTGCATCTCAGTTTGGGGGGGGGGGGCAGGGAAACTTACAGCTCTCCCTGTATCCCATCTTCTGCCCCACCCTGAAGACTTGCCAGCTGCCTTTCCAGCCTGCTTCATGGTGTGTTTCACAGTGTCTTGTCTTTGCCTTGGTGTGCTGGAAAATCTGTCTCTTCTTCTGTAATATTATCTGATTTATGTAATATATGTAGATAAGATAATTGCATGTATGTGTATTTATGAAATGTATGTATGTATTTATGTGATAAATAAAATAAAATATATAAATGTATGTATGTGTTCCTATATAAATTCTATATTATAATATGCAATATAATTATGCTGTGCTTCCCTGCACAGTGAATAGAATGCACACTGTGAAAGAAAGCACAGATTTGAAAAGAATCAAAATAGACTAACAAAAACAAAAAGAGGATTTTGGGGGAGGAATAAATTGAAAGGAACCAATGAATATAATAATAAAATAAAAGGATATAGAAAGCAAAAGGTATTGATGAATCCCACTTGGTAGGCTAACAAGTAGGAAATGAATGGTAGCCTTTGTTGTCTGACGCTGCTGAAGACAGCTAAGTAACTGACCCCAACACAGAAAGCAGCCCAGTTCAAACAATGCTGCTTTTAATGCTGTTTTTCCATCCCTCCCCAGAGCACTGGGATTGGAAGGGGCCTCAGGGAAGGATGACAGTCACTGGCCAGCTACACAGTCAATATCAGAGAAGTCCTTCTCCCCCCTCCCCCTCCCTTTCCTTCCTTTCTGCTTCCCTGCTGGCAAGCCCAGCTTCAGCTTTGAAACTCAAAAACTTTCAAAACTTTCAAAAGGTTTCGACTGCACCGTTTCATTTCGAGGCTGTTTCGAAGCCCTTTGTTTTGTTTCAATTTCACTATTTCAAGCTTGAAATGAGTTGAAACAACATTGAAACAAAACAACTGGCAAACTTTTGCACAGCCCTAGCGGTCACCTGGACACCCAATCTGCCCTGGACCTGTTGCTGGCCACTGTTGTAGTTCATTACTGCTATAACAATACAAACAATAACAATGCATCCAGATCTTCCTTAAGTACATATTTGAATGGTAGATGTTAACAGAACAAATTTTACACAATTTGAGACTGAAGAGAACCAATCCGCTTCATTTTTTAGGAATTTAGGAGTGGAGATTCCTTGTCTTTACAGAGATGGTAGCTATCTGTATAACTCTATGGTTATATGCATTTGTACACATGAAATAATGGGTTTATAAGTCATAGTCCAAAAAGGAAAAGTAGCAGGTCCATACTAGATCTTCTCTAAATCTGGTCCTAGTCATTCAGATTGTCTCCCCTCCAATTCTATAGCATCTCTGTGCCAGCTGAAGCAATATTTTCCACAGGAAAAATATGAAGAGAATGTTTATTTCATGCAGCTTAGCAAAGGAAGAAGATAGAGTTACCATGTGACCAGCTAGTTCCCTGCAGACCATTAAATAAGTACTCTATGGTGTTCCAGTACTGTACTGACTGCAGTGTTAGACATATTTGTGTAACTCCAATAGCCACATTTTAATTGCATCTAGGATGAAGAGGAAAGATGCATACAGGTGCCAGTCATAGTTTCTGGATTCAGGTGCCAATTTGACACTGGCCCCAGCCTAGATTAGAACAATTCAGTGGTAATTTCTTACAGACAGCTCAGAGCCCCAGCGAATTCCTGTCTGGGAATGGATGGCCCCCTTGACTTGTACCCACAGAGGCTTCAAGGCAAGTCATAAAGATGGTGTACACTATTTTATGCCACCAGGGATTGATAACACTGGTAGGTTCCTATGATGAAGAGATCCCAGAGAGATCCACTTTCTTTGTACCATCAGAGTAGGCTAGAACACTACCTATCTACTTTAGAAGATAAGTAAGAAGCTTATGAGACACTGGTAACCCATTTAATAAAGAGCTGTTTTCTTAATCTGAAATTGTGGATTCTTTTGATCTGTGCCAATTTTAGGTGCATGTGAAGGAATATTCTGCTTGATATATTTTACCAACATACATGATAACACAAATTGCTCTTCCTCTTTCCCATATCATACTGACAAAACATGTTTTCAAAGTTCTCACTCTCTCACTCTCACCTTTATGGATGTAGTATTATAGAGATGATTTGAGCAAGTGAGTCCTTTTCCATTCAGACACTTCAAGCTGTGTAAGAATAAAGAAAAAAAAATGCTGCTTTAGGTTTTCATGCTGCACTGCAGTGCCTGATGAAAAATATTCATTTCAAGGCCAGGTAAGTATTAAGAAGTAAAGTGATTGTGCTGATGCTTTGTTTACAGTGGCAGAGGTTTGGATTTCCTGGTGTGCGGGGACCTAATATTTGTTTGTTTGTTTTTTTATTTATGGAACCTTAGGCAGTTCAAGACACAGATTTTAGAGTAATATTTTTTATTTTCCAAAGCAAGAGTATATCCTAGACAGTGTAGGTTTCAATGAACCATGAAGAATTACTGAGAATGAGTTCTGGTTCAGGAAAATCATGTGATTGTGTTTTAGATGTGTGAACTACTTTTTAACAGACAAAGCATATTGATATTTTGAGAAACAAATATATCCTTTTTTTACTCTCCAGTTCATGTATGTCTGTATGTTCTTACTGTGTCTTCATTTAACTTCATCTATGGATAACTGGCCCATTTCTGTTCCATTTTAATGCTTGTATGCCACAGGTCCACAAGGTGACCTTGTCTTTAACCTTTATATACTCTCTCTCCAAGTGTATCCCTTTTAATGTTAGATCCCAAACTCCCATTGTTTGCAAGGGTAACCCCAGCAAGTCACCCTTGCAAACTGAACCCTTGCAAACTGAACCATGGCTTCATCACCAACTGTTTCTCCTTACACCTTTTTCAGAAAACTGAGAAGAACTTGAACTTCTCTAGACTTTGTCCCTTTGAAGCTATACAATAGGGCTAGGGACAGAAATTACACACAAACCTGTTTAAGTGATCAGAAACTGGTTTAAACCTGTAACAGAACAGAAGTTCAGTGCATATAAACTGCTTTCAAAATGACCAAAACTGGTTTAAGATCAACCTGGTTGATGTAGTATCAGACTTAACTGATTTAGGTCAAAACAGTTTATGGAACTTCTGTCCCAGATCCCTTCCTGGTTCAAGTTAACTCACTGTCCCCCAGCATCCCAGGATGCTTTGCAGCCCTGGGCTATGCGGCCTGCTTCAGTGGAGCAGGGACTGCCTCACCTCTCTGCTCCTTAACTTGCTTCCTGCCTACGTCCATCAGCCCATAGCAACGGGATGCAGGAGAACAGATCTCCAGACTGCTCTAGCCAGGGTGTACACAGCACATGGGGGAGGAAAAGAAAGAATTCTCCTCAGGTCCCTGGGGCTGCCCCAGGCTGGGTGACCCTGGGCTTGGGGGGGGAAGCCCCTGCAAGGTAGGGGCTTCCTGGTACCCCCATGCTAGGCTGCACAGGCAGGCACGTGGCCTGAAGGACCCTTTTCCTTCTCTCTTGTGGCAGTGGCTGAAACAGCCAGCAACTGGGAAGGAGGAGGAGGGAAATTCCCCTCAGCTCCCCAGAGCTGCCTGGGCTGGGAAACCCAGACTGGGGAAAACCTCCTGTGGGGGTGGCTTCCCCAAAGTGGGCCAGCACCAGACAGGGGGCTCCTTAACCCCCTGTGGGGGGACAGCAGGGGGTTGGAGGCACTTGGCTGGTTTGGCAATGGCCAGCAGACTGGGAGACACACTCTAGTGCCCCCCTTCCCCCCGCACTGGCTTGGATCAGTGCAGGCCTTCACCCTGCCTTTCCCAATTGAAAACTGAATGTCAGTTCAGTGGGTTATCGGTTCAACCTATGCGGCTTACAGGAAGCTGTCTAGATTTAATCGATTCAGCCTCAGGCTTTTTGACTATACTTAGCCCATATGTTTACAGCAGCACAGGGCATAGGTTTCAAAGCAAGATAATTTCTTTTACTCAACAGAAATATAGTATTGTAAGATCCTTATATAAGAATGGAAATACATGAGCATATGAGAAAGTATCTTATGCTGAAAGTATTGTCTCCCTGGTTTTCCCCTGCATTGGGCACTGCACTGGTCACCTCAGTTCTTTGTTTCAAGCCCTAGACATTTGGTTTTCACCCATTCTATGTCTGTTGGCTGTGATTAAGAGTTCATATCCAGTTCAGTCTTCCAAGACAACATTTATATGCTCGAATTTAGTTCATTCACAGCAACAAGCAATGCATGGGAAGTATTCATTTCTTATCCCTCTATCTCAGAGAAGAAATTAACTCCTTCAGTCCTAACAAGTTACACTACAAAAGTGTGTGCGCAAAATGGATTGTATATATTCTTTACCAGGCACTCTTGCTCTTCAAGTAGTGTAACTTTTGATTTCAGTGGAGCCATTCCT
>NW_005842074.1:245808-251326 GCF_000455745.1 Alligator sinensis
ATAAAATCAGAAACAGCTTGCATCTATCTGTTGCTGTATATGGAGCAACATACTGCAGTAATCATTTTTATTTCCTTATTCCCCTTTTCCATACATTAATTTAGATATTCTAACCAACCTAAACCCTTTTGCACCACCAAAAGAAAAAAACAATTCTTAGTAGGTAACCTGATCATGAAAGGTCCTGTTTACTTTCATATCACTTTTTCCTTTATAATGATTTTTTTATATATTAGGGGATGATATATCTGTTGCTTTGATATATTGTTCTGTTGACTCTTCATCCATTGCATGTTCTCTGGTGAACTTCTTTTTGGAATAAAGCTCCTTGCATCATTTCTTCTACCAGCTTACTAAGTCTTCCTGTGTAGATATTGGCTAAAATGTAATAGTCCATTGTCAGGAGTCAAATTAGTTCTAGCATTTTCAAACTGACTTCTGCTTGGCTTATGATAAAATTCTTAGTAAAGCTGTCTATTCTGTAGGAAATTTGGAAAGTTTTGTATTTGCTTTCAGTCCAAACATTGACATGTCTCACAAAACAAAAACAATGAAAAATTTTGATTCAGAAACAACAACATTTGTTTCAAATAAATTTGTTCCGATGCTATTGAAAGTTAGGTGCCAAACATTAAATATATTAAATAACAATGATGATAATAATACATTTACAAAATATAAAAGATAGCCAAAATTAAAATGTTTTGTTTTGACTTACATTTCATTTGGCGTTATCATAACAAACCAAGCAAATAATTCAAGATATTTCTTGCTAGAAATGCCATCAGATTAGCACCACCTCATGGCACACTTTTAATTTTCATAAAACTGTGATTTCTGATAGAAAATTATTCTATCAAAATAATTTTCACCAGCTATAGTTCTTAGTCTGTTCCTTACAGTTTTGAATTTTTGGTATTAAATAATAAATTGTAAATACATTTCATTGCTATAGGATTCTTCCTTTTCATTTATAGTGAACATGTTATGGAGGATGCTGGGCAATCAAACATGAAGACTGACAATTATGATACAGCTATTGTTCTTTCTGGTCCCTATGTTGGTCCCAAACATTGTTCCCAAAGCATATTTTCAGTCCAGGAGCATACATACAAATGGTAAACTTTTTATATGCTATTCAATATCATATTGAGATAGGTCTTTATAGCCATATAATATAGAAGCAGATCTTGTATGAGGAGACTGTTGAGCTAATAAGCATCAGCTGAGCGTAAGTATGAGATTAGCAAGTGATGACTGGCTATTTATCCAAACTGATGGAAGATTTAATGCATTTTTTAAATTTTAAAGTAGTACTTCTGTGTAGGATTAAAATCAAAATCTATCACTTTTTTCTTCTTGAGTATTGGTGGAACAATAACAACTGGCTCAAGCAGGATTTCTGGAGTAAGATATAAAGAAGCCGAGTAGAGTACTGCAATGTTGCTGGCTTGAAATTTTAACAAATAAAAGTAATCAAAAACCCTACATTTTCTTGCTGGAATTCCAGTAATAATTTCCAAGTTACTGTATTTTGATCTGAAGCAAGCATAAGAAATCATCCAGACAGGCACCTACTCTGAAGTAGGTGCATGCACCTACTTTGGATACCTTTAAGAAACATTTGGACACTTATCTTGCTGGGGTGATCTGACCCCAGCTGACTTCCTGCCCCTTGGGCAGGGACCTGGACCCAATGATCTCACAAGGTCCTTTCCAGCCCTAATGTCTATGAAATTTATGAAATCTATGATATTGAACAATTAGAAATGCAGAAAAAATCTGTCCTGATCTGAAAAGAGGTATATAAACTAGAACTAACCTGAAACTGTATTCCCACAAAAGGCATCTTACAATCAGCATTTTCTATTTCCTTTCATGAATAAAATATGAACCAGTTAAGTTTACCAAAAAAAAAAAAGCTAATTTTCAAGATTAATAGTGAACTGGCTCACTAGGAAATAACAAAGTATCTAGTTTATTCAAGTATCTGGCTACAAATCCGGTCTTGAAGTAATGCCATAAGATCTATAGCAGTAGATTAAAAACAAAAAAACTAAGGTGCATTTTTGCTCTTAGAATTTAAATAGCTTAGAATGAAAAAGGCAGACTTTTGGTTTCTAAATACAAGCCTGTTCCTATGCCAGTTTGTAGGTATTGAAGTACAATCAATCCTATTCCACCTTTCTTGAATCCCTGAACACTGCTGAGGCTGAATATAGGTAAGTCGTTCTCCTCCTTACTATTTTATTATGATTTAGTTGTAAAGATAAGGTAAAGGAACATTAGAAAAGTCGATGCATTCATTGGGATTTCTTTTGGTGGGGTTTGGGGGGAGGGGGGGAGAAGGGGCATTGAGAAAAGTGGAATATAGACACCTACCAGCTCGAACAGGACCTGGCCCAGGGTAATTACCTATGTCAAGTATGGTTAAACTCTGAAAATGAAAACCATGAAACATGACATCATAGTAGTTCATAAATTGATTCCCTCTTGCAATCCAATCCTGCTTCTCCTCTGTGGTATAATACTGCAGCTATAGTAAGAGCAGTACAGTTTCACTAGATGGAGGGAAAAGCACAGGGAGCCCATGTACACCTCTAGCACATATCTGGCATTATGCAAAACCCCTTTTCATAGCAGTCATTTGTGTGATGCTGTACACTGAGATTTAGGGAAAAGAATAAAAAGTGGTGTGTGGACAGCTGACATCCCACTAGACATGGGTCTGTAGAGGAGAAATGCAGGAATTGAAAGGAAGACGCGATGGACTTTAGAATCCTTAACTAATTCTAAACCCAGCTGTTGATCTGACCATACACATATATTGATTACCACCATCACAAAGGTTGTTACATAGCGTAAAGCTTTAGCACAATGACTGATTACTGGCAGCAGATGTGCACCATGGGGGTTGTATATGGTGCAGGCTCACCTCAGCCCACAAACACCCCCACCCCAACAAACCCCACATATGTGCAGCTCCTGAGATTCAGCCAGAGCCATGCACTGCCTGGGGGCTTTGCCTGCCAGAGGCCATGAGCACCCTGAGGGCCTGCTGCTGCTGCTGCAAGCCATGGGCTGCTTTTATTTTCTCCAGCATTCTCAGGCAGCATGCTGGAGCAGCAGGGAGATACAGCAGCCATAAAGATGTTCTGGCTGACTGCCAGAGTGTCTCCTTGGAGAACCCAGACTCCAGTTGCTTCTGGGCCTGCTCCAAGAGCACTCCCCATCCTGCTTTTTTCCAATGCATTTTTGTTTTATACTGGGATTTCCTTGTATCAAATTTAGAGCCTGTGCTGCAAATATACAGTGTGGGGAACATTTTCTTGTGTGTGGTATGCCTTCTGCAGTGTCGCAAAGTCTTTTGAGATGCCACAACACGAACATGCATGCTCGTGTGGACATGGTCTTTGAGTGCATCCCCACATGCAGGGGTGTGTGTTTGCTGCAGCAAAAATTTGTTCCACTGCTTTTTGCCACTGTATGTGGGGTTTGGTGTGGGGCAAATTGTCCCAGGTGGGGTAGGGGAGATTACTGGGGCCACCTGTGCTGGCCCCAGCAGCTGTACCTGAAGTCCTGGGGGATCTCCTAAGACAGCAGCAACACCAATCCAAATCCTTGGAGCCTGGCCAGCAGCCACAGTGTGGCTCTGGATGGCCAGCCTCCATTTCTGGTGGTGGACACTGCTGCTGCATGCACCATGCTGCTTTTTTTTTTCTGTGGCTTCTTTGCCATTGGGAATCTCCTAGTTTTAAATTTTGGCACTGTGCTGCAAATTAGCTGTGTGGCGCATGCTTGCACATCTGTGTTAATCTGGATATGCCCTTTTTCTGTTGGTAATCCTCTAAACTGGGTGCTTTTTATTTTCTTCTATTTTTTTTTACCTTCTGCATTGTTTAAGCTTGTGTGTATGTGAGAATTAATTTTTATGAAAACAAAAAAAGTAGTGAGTTAACTTTCTAGTATAAGAGATGAGGTCAGCAAACAGTGGAGTCTGCAAATATACATGAGTTGTAGAAGGAACAGAGAGTTTTGCCTGAGGTGCTGAGACTAGAGATGCAAGTAGAAATATCTTTTAGTAGAGAATACAGAATTTATGAGGGAAAGTGCTGAAAAGGAAACAAAATGGCAATAGAAAGGTAAAGCAATAAATGTGGCTTCTGGGCTTCTTTCTGGAGGGAATGGTACAGGGTTGACCTTGAAGACCAGCTGGATATACTGACATAAATCAGTAAGGCTAAAAGCTATTAAAATAAAGCATTACAGGAGACAACAGCTAGCACATTAGATGCCAATTTTTATGACAACAGAACATCATTTACTTACTTTTCCATTTTGCTATACACTTAATCCATCAGTTTTTCACTTATGTAATTTAGTGAAATAGTTAAGAACAATTACTACTGTGGGATAAATTTAGAAAGTGACTAGTGACTTCTGTTGAGTGACCAACCTGAGACACATTAAAGAGGGCTGGCTCTCATTGGACTGGTGCTTGGTACTTTCTCAAAATCTTTCATTACAGTGTCTCAGAAGGACACTAAAAATAGAGGCATGCAATATCACCTTTTCTTGAAAGAGTCATAATGGCATGCATTGCATGACTTGAGAGAAGCAAAGGCATAAAATCTTTTTTCTCTATGATTTTCATTGGAGAAGAGTGCTGGGCAATTAATATAAATAAAATTAATAAATGCTGAAGAAGAAATACTTACTGTCTGCCTCAGTTATCTAACCCTTTCTATTACTATTGGTCAAAGATAGATCCATCCATCACTAACTGCCCCTTTACCTTTTCCAAATGGACTCCTAGCTTTCTACCTACATAAAAACCCACCAGTAAGTTGGAGGAACTAAAGCAGCTCTGTCCAGGACACTTATTTATTATATGGATTACCATAGCACCTAGAAAGCCCAGACACTGACCAAGACTGGTTTACACTAGGTCCCATACAAGCATAAACCAAAAGGACAATCCTTGTCCCAAAGGTTAGGGATGAAGATACACATAAACCAGTTTAAGTAATCAGAAAGGCCACTTGTACACATGACAGCAGTGTAATCCCCTAAATTGAAATGGTGGGTTTTTAATTACAATGATTAAAACCCCACCATTACAATTTATGGGCTTCAGTATTCCACCAGTTCAAGGGTGCTACCCTGCTTGACAGGATACAGGATGATCAAGGTGGGGGTGATAACCCACCAACAGTTGGTGAAGATCTCATGAGGGAATATCTAGAGAGGCTGGAGATCTACAAGTCAGCAGGCCTGGATGAACTGCACCTGAGAATGCTGAAAGAATTGGCCAGTGTCATTGCACGACCCATGGCAAAGCTATTTAAGAATTCATGGTGCTTGAGAGAGGTTCCAGAAGTGCTAGCACTTCTGCCACTGACATGCCACTGGTGGAGCCAAATTCAGTGGGGGCATGAGCACTCTCTGTGCCCCCCTACTAGCCTGAGCGCTTGCTATTGGGGGGGACACCAGTGATCTCGGGGGGGGGGGACGGGGT
>NW_005842074.1:251343-253722 GCF_000455745.1 Alligator sinensis
ACACATCGCCTATACTTGATGTTAAACCACAACTCTGCTTCTTGATCTGGCTTGTTTGTAGACTTCTCTCTCTGCTTGGTCTTCTCATTCTCAGATTTAACCTGATTGTAGCTTTCACTATCCATTTTATCCCCTGGTTTTCTAACAGGGCTTATCCATGAACTCTGCTTGCCCTTTCTGACTCTGGTTTGCTAGTAAACTCAATCCCTGATTGGCTCTCAGGCCTTGCTGCCCACGTCCCAGAACTGACACTTTCAGGACTAAATGAGACATTACGCTGTATTCACTTGCATACTAACATGCTCCAAGTAAGACATGCACCTCGCTTCTGAAATGAATAATGTAGAAAAAGGGCGTTTCTAGAGTCATGACCAGGAGCTGGCTTTTCCATGGACAAGCTGAATTGCAAAATAACTCCATGTTTCTCTCTCAAACAGCAAGTTAAAAGTAGCTGTAAAAGGGTTAACTCTAGATGCTGTTTTTCTTGCTTGTTTGCTGAGAGAGAATCTGCCAACACACCATATTTATGTTTCTATTCTAGCAAAGAAAATCATGTTCCCTGCTTAAGACATGCACCCCAATTTTGGATGTCTGATTTTTTGGGAAACCAGTGCATGTGATATGTGAGTAAATATGGTAAATAGGTTGGGGGATAACCTGTGAAGACTTTCAGATTCTCTTTGGTGTGATGGAGTAGAAGGAAGCCAGTGGAGGGATGCATAGGGGAGTATGACATGGTCAAGCAATAGGATAAGAAAACAATCTTATCTGTTGTATCCTGGATGGAAAGCAGTGAGGAAAGATTGGATCTGTCAAGTCCAGTACAATTTGCTCTGATTTATGTGCACTAGGAAACTCTTAAGGGCTTTTCGGAGAAGGGAATGTTGTGTGGGATTCAAAAACGATGCATTAATTCAGTAAAAAGGTGATGCTGATGAGATATGAAGAGAGAGCCATTTTTTTCTTAGCTAGGAGAATTTGATGAGGAACCTGTAGGGGAAATTGGGGCAGACAAGTTGAAGCAGCAGAAAATTAAGAATTTACTTAGAAAATATCAAATACTAAGTGAAAAAGTTACAGAGTTAAATACAATGATGTTATTAAAGTATCATTATGGACACTTTAAACATTTCCCCCCCTGTAATCGCATTTACATTTAAGGGGTAGAAGAGTGAATTTTCTAAGATAGCTGTTCATCTTCTCATGTGTGCTATTGAAGTTGTAACTAGAAAGGTTTGTCAAGGGTTTTTGTTTGTTTGTTTGGTTTTTTTGGAAGGCTTAGGAATAAAATTTGTCTGTTTCCAGGTGGATTCTAGCTTTTATGCATTATAAGGGAGAAAATGGATTTTTTTTCTTTGTAGAGCCAAGGCCAAGCCAAAGCTCTACTAGCACATGTGATAACCACCTTCTGGTATTGACACCAGATACTGACCAAGGGGCCTCCAGGGCTAAAAGAACGAGTGGCTACAAAGTAAACTAAAGCCCTTTGACTGGGAGATGTAACCACTTATAGCCTCTCTCAGTTTGGCCTAGAGGAGGATTTGCAATTCATCCTCCTGTGGACTATTCACAACCTATGGAAAGATCACTGGATGTCACATCACACCAGGAAATCAGACTGGAAATGTAGTTGTTAGGGTGACAATGTTTGGATCTTGAGGAGCACTGGATTTGCAGCTGAATAAAAGGCTATAACCTGTGGCCTAGCAAAAGCTGTTAACCACAAGGCAGAATGATATCTAAGCCAGCCATTTGCTTATGCTAAGTAACCATGTTAACTATGTCAACCATTTTCTGAAAAAACAGCAAGTGAGTCTGTGCAAGTCTGTGTGTTGTGAATGAGGTGGTCTTAGGAATGTGGAAGATGGTATAACTTGGGACTGAAAAACAGACTGGAATGTGAAAGACAAGACGTAATTGGTAACTGAATCTAAGATAAACTTACATGAAAAGGTTATTGGTGAAGAAGCTTCCAGGTTTTGGTCAAAGTCCACCCATTAACCGAAGAAGTGAAATCAAGGTCTTAGACATGCACTCATTGCAAAAAGACATGTAAATAAGTGAAATACATAGGTAATTCCATGCTAATGAAGTAAACAGTAAACAGAGGCGAAGCTTGAAAGGAGAGGCAATATGGGTGGTGTCTCGGATGGCCGGAGCCGACTCGAGGTGATATACAAATTGCTCGGTCGTTTGGGCGGGCTGGTGAATGGAGAGGCAGACGAAGCGTATTGGTTGCAAAAAGCTTTACTTACGCCGCTAATAGCCGCGACGCAGGTGGTCCGGTCGCTTAAACAACTCCACGAGTTTCTCCAGCTGGCAAGGCTCAAGCCAGCTAATCCGTCCGCAAATTAAGCCGGCAGGGAAAGGGTACGTCGA
>NW_005842074.1:253995-256853 GCF_000455745.1 Alligator sinensis
GCTGTGCAAGAGACTCTCATGTGGCGGGAAAATTCCATCGTGCCGAGGCACTAAAATCATTGGGTTGTGACAGATGGAATCGAAGGAAGGGCAAAGGTGGAGTAAATGTTAATGAGCATGAACCAAGGTGTATAAATGTGGAAAGAACTATTGTTTGATGCAGGTCCCCAGTTTGTTGTTTTTTTGGGACCTTTGCCTGAAGCTGTCTCCATTCTGAATGAAGCTGTTGTGAGCAATGTGTGCTGGTGTTTGGTCCCTGCTTGCTCTGGCTAATGAATAACAGGATCTATGAGTGACTGGATCGTCATCTCTCTCTAGTCGTTGGGTGCCGCATGGAGTTGGGGTCTAACGGTAGTGACAGTTGTACATAATCTAAAAAACTTTTAAGATTAATAAAATGTGAAATCAATTAAATCTAGTCCAGTAGCTTTTATGTTGCTTATCATGATCTTAACGGTTTGTTAATTTTCAGTTTCTAATTCACCTCATGTTTTTATATTGATTAGGCATAACTTGTAGAAGATTAGCTGGATTTTGAGGTAACCAAAATTCAGATGAGTTTGGCTTTTTAGCACTGGAGGTGGGGTGGATGGAAGTATGGGATTGCAGCATAAGGATGTTGGATAGAAGTTTACTGTACAATAATCAGAAGGGAAATAGTTAATTACAATATTTATAATGGCTGGAAACAGGTGACATGAATGCTGCCACAACAATTTTTATTGGAGGCAGAAAAAGAACACAAGTAGACATCCATACCCTTTGTTATACCAAAAATGCCCAAATGTGTGGCTGAGACAAAAGGTAGTAATAATTTGTGCTGCTTCATTGCAGTAGGCATCTATTTGCTTTATAACAGGAGAGTGTGGACTACCGGGAATTTCCTACACTTTGAGCTGCCCCAGTGAAGCAGATCAGCTGGAACACATCCTGGCACAGCTGATCCACTTCATTTAAAAGCATCTCTTTATATTCAGTGTCACATTTTGGTTTCAGAGTTAATGGCCCATTGAGAAGAGCAGGAGCAGGCCACTCATTATAAAGCTGTCCAAGATGATCTGTCTAGAAATTTATTTTGAATCACTGTGGTCATTTCATGTTTTCAGGATTAGGCTCTTTAAAAAGTTTTTTTTTCAATAACATTTTATATTCTGAAATGATCAGTCAACAAAGGGACAGAAAATCTCTTGATCATTTGTTCTTAGGATCAGGATACATATAAATCATATAAATATATTGATAGATATAGGCATGGTTATCACTTCTAAAACCAAATAGATTTGGATTGCAAATTATCCAATAAAAGGGAGAGCAAAATAAAAAAAAGTCTCAAGTACTCTTTCATTAAAATACATCACTAAAATAGTATAAATGTTTTGACAGTAAAACTGTCTCCCAGGGCTGGAGGTGAGCTGCCAGTGGGCTGAGTGGCCCCTGAGCTGTGGAGGGCCCCAGTCCTTCCTTCCACGGTGGTGGTGCTCCCTGTGGCCACCTGGGTAGGCAGCTATCAGGCAGGTACTGCCATAGCTTGGGCTCAAAAAACAGCTGAATTGGGCTGGGTGCTGCCTGCGAGCTAGTACAGCACCTTCCCACTAGCTTCCTGCCCAGGTGGTCCCAGGGGGCAATGCCACCACAGAGGGAAGGACCAGGGACCCCCATAGCTCATGGGCCACTTGGCCTGCTGCTAGCTCAGCTCCTGACTGTGGGAGATGCAAGCAAGATACACAAAAAAGAGATTGGGCCCCTCACAATAACAGTGATGGAAGCCCATACATTAAAACAGTGGGTTTTTAAATAGTCACAATTAAAAACCACCATTTCAATTTAGGGGCTAAACCCCCATCACATGTACAAGTGGCCTAAAACTTTTGTTTTATGTCAGATCTCCAGAACTGTTTTAAAAGAGTGAAAATAAGAAGTCTAAGAGACTATTACTTTTATATGAAAGCTGTATTTTCATTGCTTTATTTGTGCACATACAATTCTTTAAATAAAAGGATGTCAGCATATCTGTGTCCTATATTTAAAACAGCTATAGTATTTATTGCTTTGTCATAGGGATGGAATAGAAGGCACATGTACGCAAAAAAGTAACAACACACCAATGATCGTTAGGATCTGTAGTAGTTCTGTATAGGATCAACTAAAGACCATAACTTACATGTTAGCACATTTGGACACAATGATCTTAGGGTGGTAAGTCATTTCTTAATCAATAAACATCAAGATCAGTATATCAATTATTTTCAGTCACTGCACTTTATCTGATGTTTTCAGGGAAACAAGGGTGAAAAAAAATATTCTCAGGAGCTCTATTCACAAATGAATATTAGGTCATGTTAAGGTAGTGTTTCAGTACTGGTACTTGGTGTGGCCTTCTTTCCTTTACAGTAAGTCAACTATTACTTATACTGGCAAACAAGAGGATTTATGCCATTAAATTCAGTGGACCTGGATTTTTACCCTTGATGTTTGCCATTAAAGGATGTTAGGATATATCATCTAAAGTATGTTGACATCTATGGTTAGTTCACTGTTGAAGTATAATGTAGTTGCATTTACTTAAATATATGGACACCAAGTTAATAACATTTGAAGTAAATTTAAACTTAAGTACATGAATAAACATGCAGAGAAGGAACAAATAACCCATTTCTGATATTGTTGTAGTGAGTTTCCAAGTGTTGTCAATTTACAATGCAATTGTGGAAACACATAGAAAATTCAGAAAGCAGTAGAGGTGAATATTGCAGTTTTGAATACTATAGTATAGACCTAGCTCTGTTAAAAACTCTGTTTTACTGACTCATTAATTTTACTATTAAAGGAAAACCATTCTATTGTTCCTAAGGGAAAGA
>NW_005842074.1:256884-307665 GCF_000455745.1 Alligator sinensis
CAGTAGAAGTCCTAGAAGCAAGATGTTATATTTGCTGACTTGGGCCTGGGTCACTCAAGGCCTTGGGTAATATTGAGCACGACTCATCAATGTTCTATATGAAACTAACAAAGTGAATAGAGCACAGGCAGGCGATTGCATTCTGTACTAGTTGCAGTTTTTCAGGGATGTCATCTTCAAACCTAAATAAACATCACAGCAAATGGGTACATTCTGCTACTGAAAGGGAACTATACCATCTATATCAATTTTACATCATGATGTAATATAAAAATTACTTGGGAAACCAGTGCATTATTATGTTAATTTATTCAGGCAGCACTTAACATAGAAAGGGAAGAGGCTATAAAGTTGGCTGAAAGTCTAGACTATATGGCATCATGATGTCAGCACTGCTTAGCAATACTAATTGAGCCATTTTCACTTGTTTCCATTTTCACAGTTGATATTCACTGGCTGAAAGAGCTACAGCAGTGAAGGAAGCTTCTATTTCAGAGACAGATCAAGGAAAGAAAAAGATCTAATAGGTCAGCCTATACTTTGTCTCAGGGCTTTTTAAAAATAAATATGAGCAGGGGAAGAACCACTGCAGCATGCTTCAGACACTGACATTTCTGTCCTAGTTTGTGATGCACTGTGGGTGCATCTACACAAAATGCTTTATTGCACATTAGACTAATCTAATGTGCAGTAAAGTGACAGAATCTACATGTGCATGGGATTTACTGCACAGTAAATTAGGCTAATGTGCAGTTTGCTAGTACCAAGAAATACAGGTGCTATATTAATGGCGTATTAGCTACTGTGCAGTAGCACACAATTTGCTCATGGCCAGCCGAGGCAGCAGGGGGCCTGCTGCTGCCTGGCTAAGCCCTGATGCAGGTGGGAACTGTGCCAACTGCAGGAGCAGCTGTATCCCTGCCATGTGGGGATCGGGATGGGTCCCAATCTCCATGTGGCCAGGAGAGCTGTAGCAGCAGCTGGACTGCTGTGTCCCAGCCATACGCAGATTGGGTCAGGACCCATTCTCCACATGGCTGGGACATAGCAGTCTCAGCAGCTGGGTCCTGACCTGATTTTAGACATGACCTGCATGACGTAACTCTGGATGGTTTTATACTGTTCCAGTGAATCTTTGGAGCATGAAATTTTTACCAGGTGGTAAATGCCTGCTTCAGAGAGTACAGATTACATTATTTTTTATAATGTCTCTTCTAAACTTGTTGAGGTCTAATTGATTGTCCAGACAATATCCAGAGTCTTTGAATGTTTAACAGATTAATACAAGTATATTACATGTGATGCATACATAACCCTTCTAGTGTGTGGGTTTAGATGCAATGTGAACCAGGATCAGTCCCTTCTAAAATAAATACAAATGTTTGACTGGGATGCCCACCCAAATCTATATTCATACCCCAATTTTAAGAATCTGAAAGTTAACTCCCCTATGGTTACCAATCAATCTGGTTTGTTCCATTTTGGCTTGTTTTTCCCTTGACCTATAAGCACTCAGACTTGGAAGCATGAAACCACATTTTATTTGGAATAATATGATAAAGATATATCTGTAATAAATTGATATAAGCAAACTCAAACTGTGCAGAGGTGCATGATCAACCCTATGCTATTAATTGGGCAGCACTTGAAAAGATCCTGACTCAGCTAAACCTCATTCACAACTAATTAAACTCAGTGATGGCTGATGTCTCTCCTTAGCTTCTCCACTGCAGTACACAAAGGCTGTACCATTGGGTCCTGCTCAAGCCTGCTGTTTCTACATCAAAAACTGCAAAGCCAGCTCTCCCTGATTTGCTTTTCCTGGCTCTTGGTTCACAGCCAGCTGTTACTTGTGGATCTGTAAAGATAGCAGCAAAAAAGTAAAAACATCAGTATACAGGAAACCCAATTGAAACAAAACTCCTACATCTTGCAACATCCTTTTTCTTCAGTTAGGTGAAGTGAGATTACTTACCCAATCAGAGACTAGTACCTCTCAACTCAGGGTGACCCACTGTTCCCTGGCTTTCCATTTTTCACTTTCTCCCCCTCCAACACAAGTGTGTGCGTGTGTGTGTATGTGTGCGTGTGTGTGTGTAGATATAGATATATGTACATGTATATATGTATGTGTATATATTATATCATATCTGAATTTTAAAATGTATTTCCTACTTTCTTCAAAAGAGGAGAGCAGATTTTATTTTACTTCAACCTTCTAGCTCGAGGGAGTATACATACCTTGTTTGTTTGTTTCTACTTCTCTTTACTCAACTGTATCTTCTAAACTTTACTTCTCTCCCTCTTATTACATGTTTGTTGTCTTTCTAAGTCATTTTCCTGGCACCATAAGACAATTGTATTTCTGGCATGAAATGCAAAGTGCCTGTGCAATCTTACCAATCCAGCAATTATATATATCTGCTATTCTGTTGGAGCTATAAAATTAGCCCATAATGTTTATTATTCCTGTTGTCCAAGTAGTGTTGTCAAGGGTCTCTTTGCAAAAAAGTGGTAGAATCTGAATTTTAAAAATGAAAGTGTAGATCAGCCTTGACATTTGTAGGGCACCAAAGCTTGGCTCTGATGCATGTACCCCTCCCCCAACACACACATCCCTGCTTGCTTTGCTGCTGCAGTTTCAAATTTACAAGGCTGTCCTATATTTTCATCTTTAGAGTTTTACATAACTATGCTGGCCTTAGGTGTTACAGAACTAAATTAATTCCTTAGAAAGTGATTAAATATAGTATACAAATCTTTATCTAAGTCAAGGATTCACTTTCACAGATTTTAGAAAAAGCTAGACACAAAGCATATTATTCTTGATTCACCTCTTTAAAAACTTCATTAAAAAATTGGGGAGGAGTTAGAATATTTAATTTAAATAAGTAACCATACAACACAAACTATTAATGACTGGTCAAAAAGAATAGTATGTTTATCGTCAAAATTATTTAAAATAATATCACTGTATATAAGACGAACAGATATATCGCTGGCTTGCATCCATAGATGCTTCTCAAGCAAATCCCGGGACGTCATTCTCCCCTTGTACTCGGCCTTAGTGAGGCCGCAGCTGGAGTACTGTGTCCAGTTTTGGGCTCCACAATTCCAAAAGGATGTGGAGAAGCTTGAAAGAGTCCAGAGAAGAGCCACACGCATGATCAGAGGTCAGGGAAGCAGACCCTACGATGACAGGCTGAGCGCCATGGGGCTCTTTAGCCTGGAAAAGCGCAGGCTCAGGAGTGATCTGATGGCTACCTATAAGTTTATCAGGGGTGACCACCAGTATCTGGGGGAACATTTGTTCACCAGAGCACCCCAAGGGATGACGACTAGGTTGAACGGTCATAAACTACTACAAGACCATTTCAGGCTGGACATAAGGAAGAATTTCTTTCCTGTCCGAGCCCCCAAGGTCTGGAACAGCCTGCCACCGGAGGTGGTTCAAGCGCCAACTTTGAACACCTTCAAGATGAAACTGGATGCTTATCTTGCTGGGATCCTATGAACCCAGCTGACTTCCTGCCCTTTGGGCAGGGGGCTGGACTCGATTTTCCGAGGTCCCTTCCAGCCCTAATATCTATGAAATCTATGAAATCTTAATATATATTTGAATAAAATTAGGACTGATTAAAAAAAAGCAAGGGTCACTTACAATAAAAATATTGCTCTATTAAGTAGTGTACCAAGCTCCATTCTTGTGCTTTGTCTAAAAGACCATATGAAATCTTAGTATAAAATTACAGTCACTTGCAAGTTCTCTCTAGAGCCTTTGACATCTGTCTGACTTAGTCGATTAACTGGATCAGATCATAAACTTTGTTAACTTCTTCCTGGGGATCTCATGGTGATCCAGCATTTAGCTAACACATTTATTTATACCAGGATTCTCTCTACATTTCTCATAAGATTAAAGATGCCAACTTGCCTCTTTCTAGTTCAATTCAAAGCTTAAAGAGCCACTATTTAAAGAGCTGCTGAAGTCACATATAAAACTTTACAAAACATTTAAGTAAAGGTGATCCCCCCCAATACAGATGGGATCTCTGTTCCTTAAGAGGTCATCTTGTCTCACTGCTTTTTTCCTTTTCTGAATTAACAGTCCTTGTATTTGGATATTGTGATTAGTTATTTTTAAAAATTAAAACACTTTCATAGATAGGAGTATTACAACTTCAGAAGGGAATAAAAAGCAGGAGAAGATACAAGTGTCCTTAGTATCAAATATCAAAAGAGGAAAAATACAGGTAATGCCTTTTACAGACTACACAACCTCCTCAGAGGCTGTAATATAATCAATGCACTGAAACTGAGATGACACTCCCATGGTACAACAACCCATTAAGTCACCTAAATATCATCCCACTTTTTTTTTAATTTGGGTTTTTTTTGTTGTGACATCTGTTGTGTCCTAGCTTTGGATATTTCACCATTAGATTAATATTTAAATTACATTTTGTAAATAGTCATAATTATCAAATTACTTGCATTGTTCCTTTGTCAGTTGATAGTAGCACATTAGCACATTACATAAAAACATAAAATATTTACATAAAATATTAGCACATTTACATAAAATCTCTCAAGAAAGCATTTCTTGAACTACCAAAATTGAAAAGACAGAGCATACAATTTCAGCAATTCTTTTGAAAACTAATGGAAATAAGTTACATGTGTGTATCTACAGCCCCTGTCACTTTAAGTATTGGACTAGCATGAGTACATTAAAGAATTTAGCTTTATATCCTTTCTGTGAAACAGGGAAGTAACATTATCGTCATCATTTTCCAGCTCAGGAGTAAAGATAGAGAGCAGGTGATTTGATCAAAATCATACTGGGAGATTATGATGGAATTGGGAATGTCCTGAGATCCAGTCAAGCATCTTAACCACAAGACCATCTTTTTAGTTCTTTCAGCTCTTGTCTGTCATGCAGTATTATCCTATTATAATCAAGCAGCACCAGTGAACAGCACATTCAATCACACTACAGATATTGGAAATAAAAAAGGCAACCATGACACTAAACTTAGGAATCTATAACATTTTTGTTGCAAGGTATCTAGACTTAAAATGGTCTCTGTAATTTTTAAACAGGGATTGAAGGAGTTGGCCATTTAAAATCATGGTTCATCAGAGTAGTAACCCCAGAGGCTAGGGGTATAAATTACACATAAGCTGGTATAAGGGATCAGAAATCAGATCAGATCTGTAACGCAAAAGAAGTTCGGCACACACAAACCACTTTCAAAATGGCTGAAATCAGCTTAAGATAAACTTGGATGGATGTGACATCAGACTTAACTGATTTAGGTTAAATAAGTTTTTTTGAACTTCTGTCCCAGTTCCCCTCCAGATTCAAGTCAATTGACAGTCCCTCAGCATCCCAGGATGCTTTGCACCTTCCCCACAAACCCTCACCCCCTTGCAGAGTAGGTGGGCTAGCCTCAGCCCAAGCTGCCTCCTCCAGCCAAGCAGGGTGGTGTACTCTAGCACCTTCTGGCTTCTGGCCTGGGCCACTGCAGGCTAGTGACTGTGTTTCTAGAATCAAAAGTGAATGTCTGTTCACTTGCTTATCAGTTCAATCTGCGCATCTTAGACTAACTGGCAAAGACTGAATCGATTCAGCCTCAAACTTCTTGACTGTCTGTACTTAGCCAGAGAGAGGATCTGATCTGTTCTGTCAAAAAAAAATCACTGTTGCCATGTTACTTGCAGTGCATAAAGTTAATGCAGACTCAAAGCTCTATAACACTGAATAGCCTATAAAGAGGTTGAAAATACCAGTGAGAGATGAGAAGAGGGAAAAGTGCACAGTTCTAGATGACTTACAGTGACAGATTATTTTTAGTTAAACCATAAAAATCAATAAAAACCTCCAGTAAAGCTTGATAAGATCTCATACCTTGAGCTATAATAGTTTAGCGAGTACTAGGACTCTTCATGGAGAGAGTGAGAGCGTTCCTGTTGAAATGTCATATCTCAATGTTGGAACATTAGCTATGTCTGAGGTTACTGACTAAGCACTGATTTTTCTGAACAGTGAATAATGCAGTATAATAGAAATTATAGGTGTTGCAATTAAAGAGGATAGAGAAATGACTGTTCTGTAGTTTCTTCTGGATGCTCTGGCACCTCTCACTATACATTTGTTTATGTAATCAATTCATAAAAATTGCAATGTTAAGTGTAAGCTTATGTCTAAGATATATGATAGGTGACTGAACAAGCTGCATGGTAAGAATGTGTGTGGTTGGCATGTGACGTCTTTCTTCCTTTAAATGTTTTTAAGTGAAGGCTTTAAAATTGAAATGTCACAGAGAATATCAGTCTTGACCTTTTACAAAACTGTTATGTTCAGTGGTTTTTATAAGGGAGCTCACTATTTAAGCTATCATCTTATAAACACAATTTTATATTAGCATTGCTAATATAAATTGCTAATATAAACATGTATTAGAACTGCTACGTGAATGGTATAGAGTACAAAGAACATTGAATTATTTTGGTGAATCCTGTGGCTTAACATAAGGGTTGACTTGGTAGAATTAAATAGCCCGTAATATACAGGTCAGTCTAGATGATCTAATGATCCCTTCTGATTCTAAACCTACATGAATCTATGAGCAAGTGGTCTCAACTATACATGCAAAATATGGAGATTACAGAGGAAAAAAACTGCTGTCACTTAAAATTGCTACCAGTTTCAGTCAGTTATGTTTTTTCCCTAATAGGCAAAAATATACATTGCTTGTCAAATATAGTTTGTACAACTTCCACTCAATTGTATTAGGCTTTTCATATTTTGCAGAGCCAACTTGAAAGTTTGAAGAAATCTCTCCCATTGAAATGGAACTAAAACTAGCATAAAAATCTTGAATTTTTCCAAAAGTGAGCGTACTGAGATCCAGTTGATTCCTCAACCTAGAATTGCTGTTCTACTTGTTAGTCAGGACACAGAGGTATTGATTTGTTTAGCAACATGTTCATTATAGCATGGGAAAATTACTTTGTGCTTAGAGATAAACAAGTTTTATCTCATTATAAATTATTAAATGAATAGGTAGGATAATCCTGAAAAGTTTATGAGAATATAGGGCTCTGTGAAACAGCACCATTTCGCTTCAACTTCCATTTCGACATTTTGATGGAATAGTGTTTCGTTTCATGTTTTGTTTAGTTTTGAAAGCACTGTTCCATTTCATTTCATCAAAACTCTTTCACTGTTTCGATGCTGCTTCGATGTTTGGCCCATAGGCTATTCTGCACCCAGTGCCAGGAAGATTGGTGCTGCTGCTATGAGTGGCATGTGCCCCTGGTGGCTGGAGGGGCACAGCTGCACTGGTGGCGGTTAAAGCACAGCGGTAGCAGCAAGACCCTGGCAGTGTTAAGTGCAGAGCTCCCATAAATGCCGCTGGCACTGTCAGCAGTGGGGGCAGTGGGGTGGCAAGCGCCGACCAGGGCTCGGTGACCACCTGCAGGCACCGCCAGCAGCAGCCGGAGTGATCATGAACTGCCCAGCACCTTTTTACAGGGGGTGCACTGCCATGCTCAGGGGGTGCACGTGCACCCCCTATGCATCGCACCTGGCTGCTGCTGGCCCCAGCCAGCAGCACCAGCCTCCTGTCATCTGGCAGGCAGATCGGCAGCTTGTCTGCAACCCCGGGAGGGCTATGGGGGCTGTGTCGGACTGCTCCCAGGGTGCAGGCCCCCAATCTGCCTGCCAGATGACAGGAGGATGGTGCTGCTCTGGGCAAGTGGCAGCTAGGGCCATCCCTTGGGGGGAGTGAATTGGGGTGACCACCCTGGACCCCATGCTTTGGGGGGCCCAGCAGAGCCAGGTGGAGCGGCCATGGCAACTGTGCACCGCTGCCACTGGCTTCGCTTTCTGCCGCTCACTACCTCTCCCCCCCCCCCCCCCCCCCCCCCCGGCATCACCGAGCTTCTTTGCATTCAGGGTGCATGGGATTGGGGCAGGGGTGGGTCCCCACATGAGCTGATTTGCTTTGGGACCCACACCTCCTCGACTCGGCTCTGATGGAGAAGGGGACAGGTGAGTGCTCCCTCCCTTCCCGTGTCTCATGCACTGAGCAGCATCAGTCGTGTGGCTCCCTGGTGAGGCTGGACCAAGTAGGGGTGGGGGGCAGGTGTGACTAGCTCCCACACATCACAGGCCCCATCTACCTCCTGGCTACGTTGGCAGTCAGGGTCAGGGTCCACCACATGTCCCACTGGGAATCATGGGCGTCCCGGGCTCACGGGGGTGTGATGCCCGCATGTATCTCACTGGATCTGGGCTCCAAATTATAGTTTAAGGTTTGATCATATAGCTGGGCTGCTAGATGGATCCTCAGTGAAAACTCATCAATGGGTTTAGTGCTTTTTGTGATAGGATGTATATATCCTCTCTCTCTCTATCTATATCTATATAGATGATAGATGGCAAATGAATACAGGAGTATATAAATAGGACATGACAGGCTTCTTTATGTTAAGCATTCATGAAGCATCTATTGCAAATGAACCAAAGATTGAAGCAAAACATCAAAAATAATTTCTTTTACAAGAGCCATAAAATTTAGCATTCATTTACGTATTTTTATAATGCAATAATAAACAGTCCTGTACTATTTTACAACATATAGAAGGCAAATATATGATTTACAGCTTAATTGTTATACACCAGTGATGCCCTTTAAAAGATTACATTCTACAAACTCTATCCATTTTCTGCTTTCCTGTATTTCTAGTAAGGTGGGCAAGGATGAGGGCAGTTAAGTGAGCCTGTTTAAGTGACTGAAGTAATTATGCATCTTTAAAAGGGCTTCCCTATTTTGTATTATTCCTATATTTTGAAAAAAAATCTATAGTTTAATCCAACCATAGTTAAATAGAAGTGGTAAATAATTTTTTTGAAGTGTCTAATGCAAGGGTGTCAAAGATACAGTCCACGGGCTGCTCTGACCTCTGAAGCCTTATCCAACCCATGGTGCTGTCCCATGCAGCATGCCCCAGACCAGCCCCCCTGCCACATGTAGTATGCATTGGCCTGAGCCCCCAATGCTGCATGTGACATACTGGTACAATTGGCAGCACGCACTAAGGTCTGTGGGGCTTGTTTAGGATGCACACTGCATGTGGTGCCTGCAGAAGCCTAGCTCTGCATGCTGAATCTGGTGCATGAAGCCAATCTGCAGGCCTAATCTGGCCCCCAGACCTGCCTTGCGACACTCATCTGGCCTTCAGGGGCTGATGAGTTTGATACTCCTTTTCTAAAGAAACATTAAGTTATATATAAATTGCCAGTTATTTAGCTCATCTTCTACTGGAGACCTGAGGAAGGGCAACTTGTGCCGGAAAGCCTGTCTAACTTCTTTCCCAGCTACATAATCGGTCCAATAAATGATTTCACAAAATAATAATTTTCTTTACATTTCTTGGACCATTATGGCTACAACAATGCTCTAACCCCACTACATGCAAGTTGCTACACACTTGACCAGACCTGCACATTCCAAATACTGCCCTTACATTATATGCTTCACCAACTTCCTGTACAGGAAGAGCAACGTTTCTGGCCTTTTAGATACCAGAGTTTGTCTATCGTTAGAAGCTATCTGCAGGCTTGTGTAATACGGTTCTATATTTGATCTAATGTAAAGCCTGTTGAAGGACTTGCATGTCTGTCTCTTCTGAAATAGAAAACAAAACCAGTTATGCCTATCCAAGATAATAACAGTGATCAAACACCTAACAACTTTCTGTGTCTGTATGGGTATTACAGAGAAATAGCATAATTTTTGTTCCAATACATGACATGAAGCAAACAGTCCACAGTGGACGTTGGAGAAAACAATGCAATCTACTTTGCTTTTAAAGTATTAATGTTCTTCATGGATACATATTTTTTTTATAGACAGCTATAAATAAGTATTTGCCCAAAGTAAACACAATCAGGTAAATACACTTCAACAAAGACAGGAAGTTGCAAACAAAAACACTCTTTTAGAGGCCATCCACACTTAAAGTTTAGCAGGAAATCCATTTACATTTTAATAAGTCAGTAATTACACATTTACCTGATTCAATGAATATAGGAAATCTTAAAAGCTTTCTAACTAGGTATTTTTTTCCTGATGGCCAATTATACTCTATCAAGTAAATGTGTAATTAGGGAATTTATAATGCATATGAGTGCCTACCTATGTTTTCAGCTTTAGTCTACTTTATTCTCATTTGAGGGTAGAAGTCATAGTCTCAATGTCTCTCCTATAAAGTGCTTGTGTTATGTGCTCCCTTTCACCTTTCTCTACTCAATCTACACAGAAGAACTTTTGTTTGTCATAACTGATGTAGCATTTCTATGGTAATCACAAGGTCACATGGTATATTTTTCACCTGGAGCTCGCAGTTTTCTGTCTTGTTCCCCATGCACACAATCCTGAACACACAGTTCTGAAGCAATTATGTATCCATAAATCCATATACCGTATTTATTTGAATATTTCATCTTACATTTGCATACATGGAAACTTTAAACCTTGACTTCCTCTTCACTCCCACAACTGAGCCATGCCTTTCTTTCCCATTTCCAATGATTCCTGTTTATTTACCAGCCTTAAATATCTGATAGATATCACCAAATGGGGCCACGAACAGTTCACTCAGAATCCTCCTGTCTCTCTCTCTCTCAGCCAGTCACCTATGATTAATGTGGCCCTGCCCTCCATGAGGTGAAGCCAGACCAGGTTGCCCTGCACCTCATCTGCATATACATTTTTTGGAGAATCCCAAGACTCGTGACGAGAACACCTAGTTCCAGTCATGAGTGGGAGGCTAACTAGCACATGGATACTTTGTGGGATCCCTCTTTTACCATCTCATCAACAAGGCATGTCAGGTATCATTTAATTGGGAGAAAGGGAGGCTGCCCAGGGTCCCAGAGTGAGCCCTTGGCTATTATCAGTGAGTGAATCCTTCCTGACCCTGCTGATCCTCATCCTGCCCTCAATGCAGGGGTTTCCAAACAGGGCCTGATGATGGGCTTCCAGGGCAGCTTCCAACTGCTGCTCTGGCTGCTTTAGGATGCACTCCTTGCCTATAGCAGGGCTCTGCCCTATAGTCCTATTGTAGAACAAGTAGCATAGGATTAGGCACTCATATCCTCTATCCCCTGGCTTCCTATTCACTTAGAACAGGGGTGGGCAAAATGTGGCTCGTGGGCCAGATGCAGCCTGCCAGGCCATTTTTTCTGGCCCGTGGGGCCCCATAAAAATTTTAGAAAATTAATATTTTTCTGCTCCTGGATGCCTGCCATGCAGCCCGTGATGGCTTGCCAAAACTCAGTAAGCAGCCCTCCACCCAAAATAATTGCCCACCCCTGTCTTAAAGCCAGCTCATGTACAATGTTTTTCCCATCTGGGACCTCTTTGTTGCTGCTTTTCCCTCAAGGTAACAGGGAGTCTCTGGTTCCCTGTTACAGGGGAAAAGGAGCTGCGGGGGGAAGAAGTTGTGACAACAGAGGGCAAGGCGGCCACCTGAATCACCCCAGCCACTATTTTCCATGCTGTAGCAGTGGGAGGGAGACCGATTCAAGGTAAATGTCCTTCTATACATGGAAGGTTATAACAAATTTATATACTTTCCATATATAGAATCCAATTATTTAGGAGGAGTCATCTTATATTTAGGTAAACATGGTAATTACTGGGAAGATACAGGGTAGATGTGATTTATGAAGATCTGTGGTGTTATTCAGTAAGTTTTCTCTGGAATATTTTCCACTGCAAAGGAATGAACCAAGTCCCCTTTTGATTTCTGTGGTGATCCATTAAATATTTGATGTTTTAAATAAGAATAAAGATGCCCAGAATGACAGTCATCAAAATACAATATACAGCTATTCCCACTTCATCTTGGTGCACACAAATGTGATGTGGCTGGATGAACAATGGCATACAGAGATGTATTTCAGAGGACTGCCTGAGGAATAACAATTTTTATTTTTTAACATTCCCCACCCAATGTATTATATATTAGGAAATACAAAAAAAATGTATTAATAATTTGAAAGTCATGGATTATTTCAGGGGAGAGTTGTCAAACATACAGCCTGCAGGCTGGATTCCACCCACAGAGATAGGTCATCTAATCCACCAAACAGTAGCAGGGAAAAGGGGCATGGGCAGTAGCAGCATTAACTCCCTGATCTGGTGCTGAGGGAGTGGGCTAACATGATTGCAGAGTTGCTGGCTTTGAAAACTTATTGTGTTTGGGAGAAGTGTGGATGATGGGAAAAGGGCAAACATAGTGTCCATCTTTAAGAAAGAGAAGGAGGATCCAGGGAACTACAGACCAGTCAGCCTCACCTCAGTCCATTTAAAAATCATGGAGCAGGTCCTCAAGGAATCCATTTCTAAGCACTTGGAGGAGAAGAAGGTGACTAGCATGGATTTACCCAAGGGCAAATCATGCCTGACCAACCTGATTGCCTTCTATGATGAGATCACTAGCTCTGTGGATGCACTGAGAGAAGTGGACATGATATACCTTGGTTTTAGCAAGGCTTTTGATGTGGTCTCCCACAATATTTAAGGAAGTACGGGTTTGATGAATGGACTGTAAGGTGGATAGAAAACTGGCTGGATTATTGGGCTCAAAAGGTAGGAATCAATGGGTTGATGTCTAGTTGGCAGCCAGTATCAAGTGGACTCCTCCAAGGGTTGGTCCTGAGGCTGGTTTTGTTCAATATCTTTATCAACAACCTGGAAGATGGGACAGTGTGCACCCTCAGCAAGTTTGCAAATGACACCAAATGGGGAGAAGTAGATATGTTGGAGGGTAGGGCTAGGATTCAGACAGACCTGGACAAATTGGAGCACCAAAAACAATCTTATGAGGTACACTAAGGAGAAGTGCAAAGTCCTGCATTTAGGATGGAACAGTCACATGCACTGGTACAGGCTGGGGACTACTTGGCTAAGCAGTAGCTCTGCAGAAAAGGACCTGAGTGTTACAGTGGACAACAAGCTGAATATGAGCCAACAGTGTGCCCTTGTTGCAAAGAAGGCTAATGGCATACTGGGCTGCATTAGTAAGAGCACTGCCAGCAGATCAAGCAAAGTTATTATTCCCCTCTATTCAGTACTGGCGAGGCCCCAACTGGAGTAGTGTGTCCAGTTTTGGGCTCCCCACTAGAGAAAGGATGAGGACAAATTGGAGAGATCCCAATGGAGTGCAATGAAAATGGTTAGAGGGATGGACCACATGACTTTTGATGAGAGGGTGAGGGAACTGGGTTTATTTAGTCTGGAGAAGAGAAGACTGAGAGGGTATTTAATAGCAGCCTTCAACTACCTGAAGGATGGTCCAAAGAGGATGGAGATAAATGGAGGATGGAGCTGTTCTCAGTGGTGGCAGATGACAGAACAAGGAGCGAAGGTCTCAAATTGCAGCAGGGAAGTTTAGGTTAGATATTAGGAAAAACTTTTTCACTGGGAAGGTAGTAAAACACTGGAACAGATCACTCAGAATGGAATATCTGTTCTTGGAGGGTTTTAAGACCCAGCTAGACAAATCCTTGACTGGGATGATATAGTTGGGGGTGGTTTTGCTTTGAGCAGAAAGTTGGACTAGATGACTTCCTGAGGTCCCTTTCAGTCCTAATTTTCTATGATTCAATGATTTCCAGAGTGATGCTGAAATAGTGGTCCTGGTAGCTGTGGAGACTAATACCACTTCTGCTGCTCACAGGTCACCCATGCTGCAGGAAGCCCTTCAGTCTTGATCTAGGCCACAGAAAGCCCTGAGGTCCACATTCATCCTGTGAGAAGCTCTGTGGTCTGGATCTGGCCCATGGGGCCCAACATGACACATAGCACATACATGGATGGATGCCAATTAGGAAACCACATATGTATGTTTACCTCTAGCCAAATAACAACTTGAAATAAATGGCACTGAAACCATTGATAGCTCTGAAGCATGCTTAAGCCACTTGCATCAGGATACTTTTCATATGATTATATAAACATACTGTTTAGCAAAATGAGCTTCCAACCCCCCATGCTGATCATAGACTCCCTCCCTTTAAATACTTGAAGTCTTTCAGAGGTAATTTCTATACCCTTCTGCAGGCTGGAGTATGGTCAGTCCACCCATACCTACTTCTGCATGCCCAACCCAGCAATGAGGCAGTGATGTCATTCTTGCCTCTGCCACAACTTTGGGGGACACTAGAAAGAGATCTTGAGATTGCCAGTAGAGGGCACTCTCAGCAAAGCATCACTGCATTATTTCCAGGTTTGCCAAGCAAGCAAGAATGGGTAGACAAGGTATGTTCTAGAGCAGCACTTCCCAGGCATGTTAGAAAAGCAGTGTTGACATTCCCAGACAGTCTTGAGGATCAGAAGGTTTAAAGTCCACTATACTAGGGGGTGCAGTCATGTACCACAATTTGGGAGAAGCTGAACAACTTGAAACTAGATAAAATGTTTTCAGCAAGGATCTATGGATAAACAAATTGTATGATGATGTCTTTAAATCCCAGGAGATGAGTTTCTAGTTCCTTTTGGTGCATTTCACTAAACATCTAGAATTCTAATAGAGATGGTAATTTAGGATAATTCCAAAATACTATTTTTACAGCAATAACATTATACATGTATATATTGTTTCATATACCACAGTAAAGATGTTAGATGAGAAATCCTGAATTAAGTAGTATTAAAAAAAAGCAGAGCTGTTTTAATTGAAGAGTGGAATTGTACTGAAGAGCTAAATTCTATAAAGAATCTACCACCTACAGAGTGTTTTGAAATTAATGTTGTAGGGTTCCCACAATGAAGGGTATTTGATTAGTTTCTGTTGTAATAATCCAAACATTCTTGATTCATAGAGGAGTTCTTGATCTTATATTCCATTTCCCTCAACAGACTTTTCGTTTTTTCATCAATTTCCAATGGGATAACATGCTGTACTATTTCATAGATTTGTAAAGTCTGCTCATAGAATAGAAACTCTTTTTTTAATCATGAGCTATTCATAGAGCACACTTAACTCATTGTTTCCATCTGCTTTGAAATTCATGGTATAGCCTACATGTAGATAACTGGATTAGAAGGCAGAATATCTTCTTCTTCTTCCTCCTCCCAAGGGACTCGAGTAACTCAAAGTGTTTTATTAGTGATACTGAAGGTTGAGAGATTTTTTTTTACTTTGGTTCACTCCAAGAACAGTTATCAAATTTGATGGGAGTTGAATACCTGCACCTAAGGACCCTATCCACCATCTTTGAGTAAATGAGAATCTTTCTTCTAATAACCATATGCATGAAGTCAAAAAAGATTATACTTCCATATTTCTAGGGCACAGGGAAACAAAATCTTTATAAGTCTAAAGTGTATATAACGCTAATGACTTCAGTGTAGGTGGATTTGGATGAATTTGGCCAAATATTAAACTAAATCTGTTTTAGTAGAATTTTTTATCCTTCCACTTGGTTTTGCTATTCTCATCCAGGGTAATGTAAGTTGCATGGTACACAAAGTGAAGATTTATTGGTGAGATGAAAAATAGGAGCTTGATGTCTATGGTTTTACAATAATGTATGTATTTCAGTTGATTTCAATGGATTTAGCTAGGGAAAAACAAGTGTTATAGGGAGAATAGTTTGAAAGTTACAGGTTATGTTAAGGCATAGGATAAAACCAGGCCCTGCATCTTGAAATCACTTGGGAAGATAAGATGATCATTTTATTAGGGTAAATGAATGTCATCATTGTAAATCTCTGATACTCTATATCAATAAAAGAAGAGTTTCCAAAGAACATCTATGCCTTCCTTATTTAGTTTATTTGCCAGTTTTCCCACAAAAGAGCTAAAAAGGCAATTGCTTTTGCCTGAGAGAAAAAACTAATGACAAAAAAACTTTACAGACTAGATATGTAGATAACAAGACAAAAGAAGATGCTTTGTAGTAAAGAAAAATTGATTAAAAAAGCTTTTAACTTTTGTCTGTGGAACTGTGTCAGCCTTAGCTGGCTGCAATTTTAAAAGATTAACATATTAGGATAATAGGAACTGGATTTTTTTTTTTTTTTGCTTTCTTTGCTTTTACTAACAGAAAATGATCTAATAGAATGCTTTTAAAATAAAGAACATTCACATGAGGTTACAGGGAAAAAAAGACAACTTCATGTCATAAAAGGAATATTTAATTCTTTCTATAGAACATATCTGAAGCAAAGGAAATATGGTGTTTTAGAAATGGAAAAATGTGCTATTTATAAAAAAGATTATGATTTATGGGAAATAAATTGTTAGTGCCCAAATACAATAAAACAAAATATTTCCCTTTACTGATAATGGATCATGCCCATCCTCACTAAGTGTTTTCACTTGCATGGTGCACTTTTCCTACTGCACTCCCTTATCCGGAGCACCAGATGTATAGCTGTTGCTATGTACCATATACTACAGACAAAGTACAATCATGTCTGACAAACTCTTAAACATATTTCATTATTAGATGTTTTCCCTTTTGATTAAAAGACTTTGAAAACTTCTGTGATCTTAATTACTCAATACATCTGCATTAGCTTTATCTAAGAACTTGTGCTCCTACATTAGCCTGTTGAAAAGGGTGACATTTTCACCCCCTTCTCTAGATCCCATTCAGGAGATAAAAAGGCTGAATCTCAGGAAGAATCTTAGTACAAGAGCTGTAGTACAGGGCTGCAGGTTGTCCTCATAGGACCCCTCCTAGCTGAGATCAGGATGGACAGGGCATGGATGCAGAACTTAAGGCACTGTGATTGGTTTGGACAGTGATGCTGCCCATGGTAGCTGGCTTCCATAATTTGGAGAGCCCACAGGGCTCTGTCATTTGTGCTAAGGATTGTTCCATCCCTTCCAGTAGCCAGAATTAGGTGGCCATTAAAGTGGAGTTACTTTAGTTCCATTTTCCCTCACTTTGAAAATTTAGGGCAAAAGTCTGGGCTGTGTTTCTATCTCAGTTCATAAAGCAGTACCTCTCAAGTTAATTTTCTGAAGTTTACTCAGATATAGGAAAGAGGATATAGCAAAGGAAACACTTAAATCACAGGAGCGTTGAACTCCTCTCTTCTGATTACTCACAAGCAGTGACCTTTTCATATTATATACTCAAATGATGTGCAAAAACCTATGGTGATGGCAGAAGCTGGAATAGTATCAAGTACCTTAAGCAAATCCAGAACCCATACTTTTATTAAAAAATGAGTATGTACAAAAACAGCTGTTACCCTGTAAGGTACAAACTTGTAAAATACAGCCCTGGTTAAATCATGGATCATGGGGAATAAACACACTTATTTTGTAATAACTGAAATTATGCAGCACAAACTTGCATTGTATTTCTCTTATAGAAATTGTTAAATTTGTGAAAAAGGGGTATGTTTTAACATTTTAATTCTGTTTGATGATAAGAGGCATAGCTGTCATGAGGATATCATATGTATTTTGCATGAGATACAGCATTCCAGTATCTTTCCACTGGATAGCAAGCCAGCACTTGAAAAAGTGACTGAATTTTCTGTTTATTCCCCATTCCCACATGTTAATGTCAAGTACCACTGTACATTTTCTTGTCCAAACCCTGGGGACGTGTCAGTCAATAGATACATCCTTGTCTAATGAGGACATTTGTGCTTTGAAATTCAGCACTTGCTTTGCACCTTGCTTCCACATACAAGACTCAGGGCAAGGCTTGATGCTTACAATATATTTTTCTGTTACCATGGAACAAGACTTATACATTAACCTTCCAATATTTGTACAATGATGGATGAGGGCACTTTAAACACTCTTGAGTGATCAGTTTTAACTTCATTAATGATTCTTCTAATTACATAGTTAATAATGTCATCTTGAAACCTGAAAAAGTTGAAAAAAGATAAGAAAGCAGGTCCCCTCTTTATGTCCTTTTGTTGCACAGATCTTTTCAATTTCATAATAAAAATAGTTTCACTGTAAAAAAAACAAATAAGCAAACAAATTGTTAACCCTTTAAAGGAAAAATATCATTTGTTTCCTTAAAAAATACTTGAAATTTCAGGGCACAGTTGTGAGATGCAAGCATGTCTCAAGGCCACAGGCTGGGGCTTCTGTGCTTTTCATTCTGTCAAAAATTCACCACCAAAGACCATCATTGTCCTGGGAGACCTGTAATGTCCATGCAAAGATATTGTATTAAGACAGTGGTACTCAACTCTCCAGTACTCAAGGGCCAGATGAATGGCCCATGGTCAGCCTACGGACCTGATGCAGCATGGAGTCAGTATGTGGAGTTGGTCTGTGACAGTGCACCAGATCTGGCCAAGGCATGAACCTGCCTGCTGCCTCGACCCTGCACATAGGGCCAGGTTATCCTATTTGCACGGTCCCACTCCCACAGTGGTCCAGATGGTGGTATCATTAACTGTCACAGCTCTGAAGGCCATGGCAATTAATGCTGCTACTTCTCCCCAGTTCCCAAATTTCTGGAACCATGGAGAGCCCTGCAGGCTAGATGATACAACCTGATGAGCTGGAGGCTGAGCACAACTGTATTAAGTGCAGTATATAACAGGCCAGAGTGGGGGAGGAGGGCTAGGAGCTACCAAGATGTTGAGTTAACTCTCTCCTTATTATATATCTGCTGAAGAGATTCCTACAACAGCACTTCCTGAATAGGGATTGTTTGATTATTGAAGAACTGAACTATAAAAGCCAGTCTAGCCAGTATTAATACAAATCAGACCAGTCCAAAAATAACCAACTCATGTTGCTGCATTATGTTCCTATTTTTCCTTATAATTGTTATTGCATTGCAAGTACATTGGACCTAGCTCTTTACAAAAACAGATAGCTCAGATATAGGAATACAAGATATTTCCATGAGTGAATAGAGAAATTAACTGTTGGTTTACATGCTACTGCAGAAATATTCACCCTTTATGTAACTACAAAAAAAGAATAGAAGACTGGATATTTTTCATAGCATTTCATTGCTGAGGAAGGCCTAAGACACAAAGTGAATATAGAAGCACTTCGTGATATACAAGCACAAGGAACTATCATCTTTAATTGATAATATTGTTTAATAATCCATGTGGTAAGGTTATGAGAACAATCATATCAAAACCCCATTTCTTTGCAACATGACTGAAGCTTGAGATATTGTCAAGAACACCTCATAGGCATGTCAAGCTAGACAATGCTCAGTAGAAGTCACAAGTGGCACTGGAAATTTCTAGCCAACATAAAAAAGCACACATGAGTAAGCCTTTGCACCCTTGATCTTACTAAAAATGTAACTGCAATTCAAGAGGCTTTGTGCAAGCAGCAAGGCCTATTTGCCAGGCATTTCAAACCAGACATCTGTTGTGGAAAAGACTAATGTGAAATAAAGAAAAACATGTCACAACTGTGAATTCAGGTTAACAGTCTGATAATGCCCATGGGCTCAGTGCTAGACAGCCATACGTGTTAAATATTGAGTAAATACTAATTTGTACAGAAGGAAGAGAACATTCCACACCTATTCCTAGTTCTCTTCACATGCTCCATCTTGCAGAGGTAGTGTCAGAAGATCAACTCCACAAGAAGCATCCTCTACTCCAGTGGTTCTCAACCTTTTTTGTACCAGGACCCATTTGTAATCATTGATGACCAGCTCTGACCCAGTGCCGCTCACTCCTGACCTGCTGCCCCACTCCTCCAGGCCCCAGCCCTCCAGTATGTGGGGCAGGGCATGGGGGGAAGAAGGGGGGCAAGCAGCCCCTGCCAGGAACTCTGTCAGCCTGCAAGGGAAAAATCTGGTTTCTCATGTTTTTCTCCCTTAAAGGAGAATCCATTTTGAGATTTTGTTCGTGATCCTTTCACATATTCTTGCGACCCACTTTTGGGTCATGACCCGTGGGTTCAGAAATGCTGCTGTACTCAATAGAATGTTTTGCCTCTGAGAAGGACACCCACCTCCCTTTTGTCCCTGAAGCCAAGACCTTCACTAGGATAGGATGAGGCTGAAATAGTCAACTGAGGAAGCTACTCTTTTATCTTTTCCATTTCAGAGATCCATGTGTATAAAAATCCCTCCTGTGACAAGAAGATGTATTGTGTAAAACAGTATGTGACCATATTACATGACAAGCAATAAACTCAAGGACACAGAATCAAGGTAAAAATAACCAAACTGAGTTAAACAATTGGAACAATATCCAAGGCCCCCAAATTATATGACCTTCCCTCTGCTTCCCTTCCTGTGACTAGATTATCTTCATAAGGAGCAAAGCAAAACAGAAATCTCAGTTCTCCACAGAATAACTTTTACTTCTGTCTTCATTGTCTAAGCAAATAAAATAGCGAAAACAGTAATGTTAATTGAGGTCAGACTAAACTTCTCACAGCCTCCATAGGCAACAAAGAGAAATAAAGGAAGAAGCATGGATTCTGGCCATCATGTATATGGAGTTAGAAATATCTGTTTGCAGGGAACTAAGAGACATTTACAGAAAGCCTTTTGCAGTAATTGAAACAGTGATATTGTCACTCAACCTTTACCATGTGCCAATATCTCTTAGTATACATTAAGATCACTGCTTAGAATACTGCTTCTTTCAACCATGTTTTATGGATAGTCATGGGAAGGTCTCTTTATATAGCAGTAATACTAGCTTTAAGCTCTGAGAGCAAAGAAAATAAGTGCCAGTCTCTGAATTAATCAGTTTCTTGCTCCACAGCAGAAAACCTACAGAACTTTCTGGAGCAATAAATGTCTTTTCCACATTTCCACAGCTGGGCTGTGCTCTGCTCCAGCAGAGCAGGATTGGCTCTGCCCCTCTGCTCCATAGGTGGAGCAGTGAGGGCTAGCTGACATGTTTTGGGAGGGGGGTAAGCCCAGCTAGAGACACAGCCCAGTCTGCTGGGGGAGGGGGGCAAGGAAACGCCAGCTGGGGTCTGAGGCCAGGGAGTGGGGTTAAACACCCCTTCCCCCACTCAAATTTACTGCTGGCTGCTACTGTAGACTACAAATCCCAGAGGCACCTGAAACAGGAAGAAGTGATAAGCAACCCTGCAGAGTCCTGTTGTTGTGCTTTTGGACTGCAAATTCCAGAGACCTTGGGGGGCAGCAGGAAGAAGAAGCAAGCACACAACCCATGCAGGTTAAGTGCTAGAGAACTGTGGTCTAACACCCCTTGGCTTCTGGCCAGAGCCACTGCAGGCATGTAGCTGCATTTCCTGAAACAAAGGTAAATATTTGTTCACTTCTGTTTCAATTTAATCTCTTCAGTTTAGACTAACCTGCAAAGACTGAATCAATTCAGCCTTGGGCTTTTTGACTGTCTGTACTTAGCCATGATCTTTATGTATGGGAGCATTTATGTAAATACATTCAAATAAAATGTAAATGGCACGACAATTATGTGCTGAATGCCCCAATTTCATACAAAAAGGAACAAGTACAATTCCTTTCAGATAGTTTTACAGTCTATGCGTATGCAGCATGAATCAAGTAAAAGTTCTGAATCTGTTAACCGACTAATTATTTAAATGATAATAAAATCAATTTTATCTTACAGATAGGGTAACCACTCTAAAAAGTCATAAATCCATATTCAGTCAATGATACCTAACGATAGATTCGTTTGTTAACTGATACTATTTAGGAAAACTACCCAGGTGCATAGAAAAAGGATCCTTATTTTAAGAAATGGCAAGATTGCCTTTACATCACTGCAACTTCAAAATAGGACTCACAGATATAAAATCAGATTGCACATTGAAACAACTTTCTCAGATAAGACTCCTGGAATATCTAGTTTACATAGATGTGGCTTAATGTGATCTTTCTTAGAAAACAGTTTGTTTCCCACGTTCTCTAGCATTTAAGAGCAAGTTGAAAGGTAAGACTTGCAGATGGGAAAGACAAGTGGTTTTATAGCACAACCTAGTCATTTTTGGAATTTCTGGTGACATCATCGTAAAAGCTCTACCTGTGTAGTTATACATCAGCTCCATTAGTGCTTACGGGGGATTCTTAGGCTTCTGAACCCTCCAGAACTCTAATTTTCACCAGCTCTGCTGCTTCTGGAATTGTCTAAATCTAAACATGCAGTTGGCTTTGTTTCAAGGAATTAAGTTTAAGGTAGAGGGTCCTGACCTTTTTGTATTGTTATCTTTCTTTTGGGGGAATGATTCTCTTGCTGCCTCCCTGATTTTGGTATGATTCATTCCTATAAACAACAAAATACATTATTCCCTTTGTTCATCCGAAACTCCCATTCAGCCCTATTATAGTCTGGGGTGTTACAAGAAGCCTCTTGTAACATTTATATATACTCATTCCTTATAATTTAAAGCATACTGGGCACTTAAAGCAAACGAGATATTTACTGCACACTAGCCTAATAATGCTGTGCAGTACTGTGTCACAGCAAAAACAGTGCTAATAACCTACTGCACAGTGTTATCAGTGTTCCCTCTAAGCTGAGTAATGTGTGAGGTCATGCAGGCATGCCTGGCAGTGCAACATGAGTGCACCTGCATGGCTGTGCACACGGTGAAGCTTAGAGGGAATGCTGAGTGTTATTAGGCTAATGCACAGTAAGCATCACTAAATAACCATGTGCCAGTGCTGCTGTGCATAAGAACATAAGAACTCCTGAACAAATGAGATTAAGATGAATAAGAATCTTTAATTTGCATGGCCAGTTATACAAATTAGCCTTCTAGATTTTTAATTGTTAATTTGTATTAATGCTGAATTACAATAGGATTGTAACTGACTGTCTGGTCTCAACTATTCAGATTTTTATGTGCAATTATAACTGGGCATCTTGTTTACCTCATTATATCTGATATTGAATATCAATTAGAAAGACAGCAGTCAAAATCAGTGAAACAAACTCAACTTTAAAGTTGCAGGATTAATTTTAATGTCAGTGGAGACTATTGATCTCTAAACAATATAAATAAACAAAGATTTTCTCTGAGATGTTACATTGCAGTGAGTAAATATTTTACTGGTTTTGTGTTAAAACAATGTACTCAAAGCTTCTGTTGTCTATGCAGCCTACATGGATGTTAACTTGTTCGGGACCCGTGTGCTTGGTACACTACAAGAAAAAAACATAGTCCTCAGACTGATTTCATTTCCAGGGATATAGAAGAGTTTCATCAGGTCCTTAAGTTTGAAGCTTAGGGGCCTGAGCTTCCAAATTGGCATCTCTATAGATTGGGGAGTTCTCAGTTTTGCCACTGAATAACTGTGATCTTCAGTAAGTTTCTTATTCTTTGGGCCTCAGTTCTCTCATCTGCAAAACAGGGAAAATTATATTTATGTGCACTTTCAAGGCACACTGAGATCTATGGATGGAAATCTCTAACTAGTTACTTATTACCCTTGTAAGAATTGACTTGTATGGGGAAAGAATGTGTGTGTGAACAAGGATTCTATATAACAAAGTGCTATATGAACATACTGTCTTATTTTTACTCACCTTTACATTACAGAAAAGCATCTTATTTTAATGATCCCACATACAGAGTGCTGAATTTCAAAGGAGCATTTCCAGATGTTCAAGGCTATTGTTCTTAAATTACCTCACTAAGGGCTTTATTACACATTGCACTTTGAACTGCTCAAATGTTGAGGGTGTTAGTGCTATCTTGAGATTGAAGCAGTCACATATTGGCTATGTCTACATGAGACACTGACTGCCCAGTAACCCAAATTACTGTGCAGTTGCACCAACTAATGCCTTTTTTGTGATGCTACTGTGCAGTAGTGTTGCACACACACACACACACACACAGGTTAACAGAGTACATCTGGCAAGCCAGGTTACTCTGCACTTCCAGCTGACATTCTCATATGGCACGGACTCAATTCAGCAGGACAACAATAAAATTCAGTCAGACACAAGCACACAGGATAACAGAGCGCATCTGAGTCAGGCCAGGTTACTCAGCACTTCCAGCTGACTTCCCAATCTCTTGTTCCAATTGTCCCTTGATGAGCAAATCCCACTGGATTTTTGGGCTTTACAGGGATATTTGGCTTAGGTAAAAAAAGCGTTGTTGCAGAGCAAATGAGGGGGTCGAGGAGAAGGAAGAGTAAATGAGTAGGGGTGTGCAAAATGGGCCATATTCTATTCGGATTTGGATTGGACTCGAATCGGGGAAAACGATTCGATGTGTTGATTTGGATCACTGTCCCTGATTCGATTCAGCCAAATCTGAATCTGAAGATTCAATGCTGATTCAGTGAATCAGTGATTCGGACATAGATTCAGCTTTAAATGTTTTTTCTACATACCTTGAGGTACCAGGCACAGCTCGTGAATGCTGCAATGCTGGGGTGGATGGAGTGTCCCACAGAAGCCCCAGTGAAGTACTCCCAGTTTACTTCTGGGTCAGCCACTGAGCATATGGGGGAGCTCAGCAATCATCCATGGGGGGTGCCCTAGGTGGCCACCCAGACCCAAGAGGCACCAGTCTCTGAGCTAGGGGGGTCACGGGGGGGGGGGGGCACATGCTCCCTGGTGGACCCAGAAGTGGACTGGAAGTACTTATGGTCCACTTCCGGGTATGTTGCTGAGGGTACTGGGGAGCCCCCTATCCTCCTGTGGGACTTTCCATGCACCCCAACATCATAGCATTCACAAGCTACCTGGTACCTTGAGGTATATAAAAAAAACATTTAAAGCTGTGTCTATGTCCAAATCGTGAAATCTTTCCAAATCTATCCGAATCAATTCGAAGGGTTCCGATTCGATTCAGAGAGATTAAAGGGTCTCCTGATTTGATTTGGATTTGGAGATTCAGCCACCAAATAGGGCCTAATCTCCACCAAATCGAATCAGGGACCGAAGCTTCGCACAGCCCTAGTTCAGAGACAGTATGGCAACCAGCTTGACCATAAAAGTTATTTTATTACCAGGTATATGAAACTTATAATGACATTAGAAGTAATAGCCATACAAGGAGAGACAAACAAATGAAGCAGTTACCCAATTGAAACTGTGTAATATTGTATTTGGGTAAGTCTAGCTCAAGTTTGATCAGCAAAAGTCAGGTTTAGAAAGCTGTGCCTGGAGTAAGAGGGAGAGAAAGAGTTGGGGTCTCACCACTCAGCGAAGCTTTAACCGGTCAAGGTTCCCAGGTGTTTGTTGGAGCTTGCAGACAGGCAGAGCCCTTAGCAGGACCAGTGAAGGTGTTCCAGGCAGGGAAGTGGAACTGGTGCAGTGTTTGGATCCAAGCACCAGAACAGAAACTTGAGCTTGGGTAGGGGTTTTTGTAGAGCGCTAACAATGGCTCAAGGGAAAACACTAGGTTTCTTTATGGGTAAACAATGGTTCATATGCTGGATAATAGAAACTGATCACTCCTGGCTATGGGTGGCATTACTCTGGGGGAGCTCACAATACACAGGCAGATTCAGTATTTTGGGTACCAGTAAAGGAGTCATTACTAGAATTGGTCTGATAAATGCTGACCTGGGTGTGTACAGACATGGGGTGATTAGAATTTGGAGCAGAGATCCCTCATCATGCAGTGCTCCCCTGCTTCTCTAGTCCCAGAGTTTAGTGGGGTCCCTGCCTTGGAATCTCTGTTCTCCATTCTGAATGCTAATGGAGGTGCCTCCCTTTCCCATCTCTGATGCAGATGAGACTAGGAAAGTTGCCTTAATCCTGTCACCCTTATCCAGAGGGATTTAGGTGCATCTCTCACTGCATCTTCATTGCCTTTTGTAAGTCCTTCTTCTGATCAGTTCTGGTTCAGGCAGAGGTGTGGGGGTTGGGGGGTGGAGAGTCAGACAGGCTGGGTACTGCACCAGGGTTCCCCAGGAACACAATGCTGACAGGTAAAACAGTACCTGGGCTGACCCCAACAGCCTTACTTGGGATCCTGGGGGGCTGCTGGGGCTCTAGCAGTGACAATTCAGGCAGGCATAGCCTGGCTGGAAACCAGAATGTGGTTCTGGCTGGCCAGGTTCTGGTTTCAGGTGGTGTGCATTGCCACCATGTGTACTGCCCCACTTTTTTCTGCCACAGTATTTTTTTGACACTGGGATTTCCTGGTGTCCATGTCCCCCCGTCCCCCGCCCACCGTGCTGCAAATTAGCAGTGTGGTGAATGTGTGCATGTATGGCACATGTGTTTTGTGGTGCTGCAGATGGGTCTGTGGTGCTGCAAACCATATGTGCACACTTGTCTGGATGTGCCCACGTAATAGGATTGGGGTGTTGTTGTAGTCACAATGGTCCAGGAAAAGTGAAAGAAGTAAGGTCTTTTTTTGGTGATATCTTTTATTAGACCAACTATATAGCAGGTAGAGACATATGGAAGTGTAGAGACATCCTAAACATTCCTCTTCTGGTAGAGATAGGAATCTAGAGGGGTATCACAGGAAATGCTGTAATAGCTCTGTGCTACCTGAGGATTCTCTGGCTCATTGAAAACACTCTGGTTGCTGGTTACACTGACTTACAACATCTCTTTGCTGCTCAGAGGGTATTTGACTGTTCCACTATAGGCAAGGATAATTATTTTGATACATTGGAGCTGACTAAATAATGAACAGTTTATTTATGAATAAAACTGTGGGGTCAGATTTTCCCAAAGCCCACTCTGTTCTGATTGAAGTCTGTGAAAAATGCCCTGTTGACTTCAGTTGGAAAAGTGAGGCCAGGTCAGAATACTTTAAAAATTTCCATTTTTGTTGAAAACCTTCCACTTACACTGTTGTTATGATTATTGATGAACTATTTGAAAAGTCCATTTTAAATGTAAAACTATCACTTTAAACCTATTGTGGCCCTATGGGACTGAAAGTCAGACTTGTCAAGGTACTATAGGAGCTATCAGACCCAGCTGATATTTTGCAGATAAAATTGATCAGATTCTGTTGCTGTTGTTGTTGCTAGTTAGTAGTAGTAGTAGTAGTAATATTATTATGATTATCAATGTTACTATTACTAATAATTCACCTTTGTATTTCATTTGAAGTCTATGAAAAATGCCATGTTGACTTCAGTGGCAACAGTGAGACCAATGCAGAATACTTCTAAAATTGGATATGTTGAATTAGTTGTTCTTTTTTTTCCAGGACAGGTTATTTGTAGATTTACATGGCTCACTTAGATTATTTTTTCTGATACAAAACAACATTTTAAATGCTATGAAACCATCCACAGGCACTTGTACTTCACATTAAACAACACCAAGATGGCAGCTGGCTGTCAGAAGAGGTCACAATTCTTGGGTTGTTTAGTTTCACACAAGCTTGAAAATGTTTAAGTGACAGCAATCTGCTTCTCCACTTAACTGCAGGCTCCAAAGAGAAGGGCCAGATTTTGTGGTTATTGCTCAAGCAAAAATTTAAGATGCTTAGGTCATTATCAAGTACTCTGGCCAAAATAGCCTTGTCAAAAATCTACTTTCTTGGTACAGAGAACAAAAATCTGTCAGCAGGTTTCTGTGTGAAGAGAGTGTAGAAATTATTCTGTGTACCCTATATATTATTTTTAAAGTATTGATTTACCATATCTATTTGTTATGCATTGTTTTTCAGTTTCTAAACTCTGTAGATTAGGAACAGCAACAGCTAGCACAAGACAGCCCAACTTGAATAGCAGTAGTTACAAGCAGCACGCAGGAATGAATCCATATGGAATGTAAAGGTGAATTATTAGTAGTAATATTCATAGTTTCATAGTAGTTAGGGGTCAGAAGGGACCTAAATAGATCATCTAGTCTGACCCCCCCCCGCCACTGGCCAGAGCACACACTGGGATCACACAACCCCAGACAGGTGTTCATCCAACCTCTTTTTTAATTTACCCAAGGTAGGAGCGAGGACCACTTTGCTAGGAAGTTGGTTCCAGATCCTAGCCACCCTATTGATAATATTAATATTAATAACACCATAACTAACTACCAATAACAACAGAAAAAGAATCTGACCAATTTTTATCTGCAAAATGGCCAGAAATTTCCTCATAATAGAAGGAACTCTAATCAGTAACCAGGTAGAGACAGAATGGCATAACTAAGTTATGCACTGCCCAGAACAAACCGGCTGAGTGACTACTTGTGGTTGAGGCATGGATAATCTTTATATCACAACCAATCAGTGTCAGTACCAGATGCCCTATAGCAATCTTCCCTCTTGCTTCATCTATTGCAGGTCGCTCCTTAAATTTTGTCACCCCTCTGCTAAGCCACATGCCAGAGTGTGGGGGCCTCATGAGTCTGACTTCTATTCAAGGAGAAATTAAAGTGGTGTGTGAAAATTTCCTTAGTGTATCTTTTTTTATTATTTACATTTTTTTTGCACCAAGCTTTGAACCAAGCACTAGTTACAAGCAGCACACGGGTATGAATCATTCTGATTGTTCATAGTGACATCACTTTTTTTAATTAAAGTTTTATTTGTTTTCTGTTACTAGTTCTATTTGTTTTCTATTTAATAAGTAAAACAATCAAAGAATATTTTTCAATTTTAGGGAAAAAATCATTCAAAAATTGATTAATCCAATATTCGAAGAAATGTTTTAATTACTCAGATTTTTCCATTTCAGAATGAAGACTAATGTTAAAATCCCTGAATCCTATCGAACCATAATTTCCATCCTTTACTCACACTTATCATCTTTCCTTGCTACTTGCACCTATTCCCTCAAAAGGAATTTGCATCACAACTCTAAATACAGTATTTTTCCAAAGGCTGAAAGATGCTCACCATGTTCAAAAAGAAATCTACAATTTTTGTGGGTGATTATCTTTTATTGGATAAACTTCATAGCTGGGATGAAATTAGACAGCCTTTTAAATGGGAGACATTCTTCATCAGGATGAGCAACAAGAGTATATGTTATAATCTGTTAGGATGCCTCCTAAGAAGATCTTGTCAGTCGCTAGTGGCAACTGTCTTGAGAGTTCTACCAAGCCTGTGTTAACAGGGCATCCAGTGGCATAACTATGACAGGGCAAATAGGAAACCTGTCTTGGGTGCCACCCTGCGCAAAGTGAAAGAAGTGGCTGCTGACAGCCACACGATCACATGCCCCGAGTGCCCAGCTGTGTCCCTACACTACTGAGCACAGGTGCGCAAAATCATAGATGATGATTAGCATATGATATTGGGAAAATATGCTTCTTATTCTAATCCAAGAAGCCATAATGTAGCCAGCAATAAGATTTGAAATTGCAGTTATGTGGGGTAATTGTGTCATTGTTACATGAGGGCCTGAACTGACTCAACAAGTTATGTATTCAAGTAAGTAGCATAAGCCTCACACTTCCAGTGCTATTATAGCAAGGAGCATCTCTCAGTTTATGCAGAAACGTCCAAATTTAACTTAAACTTTGGACCCACTGAATGGACACAGGATACCAAATGCCATCTTGTGGCCGGCCTGGGATCACTTTCCAATACCTTATTCCCCTGCAAAATAACTGACCAAAACAATGGAACTAAACAATTTTAAACAAAAACTGTTGATACCTAATGGGAGGATTGAGAACCTACATGTATGAATAGTGATAGGTCATAGCTCAAGAATTTATTCCATCTATAAACTGGTTAATTTAAATAATAGTTTGTCTGCCCACCTTTAAATCCAGGGAGCTGGTTTTAAATTTTAGCATCCTGGCCTGGTTTATGAATCTAACCAATATTTATTTCCCACCAATAAATAAGGTATTCTCATCTGGAGATTGTTCACACCCACGACTAATAAATAAGAACTTTAAGATATTTATTTAACATTTTAATTAACAACCATTTTCAGATGTTTGTATCTCAGCTATAAAAAATGTAGTGACACCAAGAATTAAAGGTTTGAGGGCATAAAAATAAACCATTTTTTTAAATTATAAAAATATATATGGATTAGCTCCAAAAGATATAAATGTCCCAAATACGTGCATAAAAAATCTGAGTAATATTATGGATTCTGTCAAATATATGTTTACAAACTAAATAATATTTACAAGACAACTCAAATGTAAGGACTTTTGAAACACATTATATTTACTTGGTCTATCATGTAAATGTGTAATTAGGGACTTAGAAGGCTGTGTTTTTTAAATTTACCTAATATAGCATAATTGTCTATTATGTTAATGAGCACTTAGGGATGCCTAAATCTGCAGATTACATGGCTGCCATTTATATACACACACACACAATCCATGTGCTGAGCAGCTCATCTGGACAGAAAGCCATATTTATAAATTTAAAAAATACTCTTATTTTGATCAAACGTGTTATCACTTCATGTCTCCATATTGAGCTGTCCTTTAGACAGAGACCTTTAGTTTTAAATAAGCTTTAGTTTTATACACTTTCCAGCCCTTTTCTACAAATATAGCTCCTTTAAGTCTGCTCAGGTAGGGTACACAAAATGAAGGCACATTAAGTCACTGAAAGCCTTAGCTATAGTTTCTGAACACCCTATGCTTCATAATAACCCTGTACTAATTACTTTGTGTTAATAGTTGCACATAATCAGATACCAATATTTAACATGCTTATATAATTATGGTAATTATGTAAAAACAGTTTTTTAAGAACAAATAAAATACTAAAACTATTAAACTAGCAAAAGGCATTTTGATGCACATTCAATTATTGATAGTTAAGTGCATTGTGTATGTGTCTGGAGCTGATATTGAATACTAAGCCTGGACTGTTTAATTGCTGGTATAAAATAATTTACTCTACTTCCTATTTTGACCTCATTTTTTTTTTTACAAGTAATAGTTTTCTCTGGAAAGCAATAGATATATAACCTAAGAACTGAGAACCAACTCTCTCTCTCTCTCTCTCTCTCTCTCTCTCTCTCTCTCTCAAATTTCTGATGCAGTGTGTTCACATCAGAAACTGTTAAGGTATCCTAATCTGATGTGATAGTCACATTGCATTGGGGATTGTTCCAGAAAGCATCACATGGCCTCCACTGAAAGGATATTAAGTATTCTGATATTTCACTCCAGTCTCACTGGTATGTGCTGCCTGGCTTGTTTATGTATTGATTTTCCAGTTTATTCAGGTTAAAGAGCTGTTTTTCCAAGTGTGGTTGGAATATTATATTTGTTATAAAAAGGTACTGTGAGGGCAAAATGTATTAATTAAAAATAACTATTCTGTTTTGCCTGGCAATGATTGTGTTGAAAGTTGCTTTAAAGAAGTGATCACAATTTTCCTTTATTAATATCTATCTATATTACAAGCAGTATGTTAAAAATAATACCTGTACCATCAATTTTGAAACAGTTTAAAATCAATGGGATGTCTTGTTTAATAAATTATTATACAATACACCCTTAAGGTATTTGTGTGAATATTTGCTTCCAATGAAAGACTAAAAGCCTATACAACTTAGGTTATATCTCTGTCATTTCCAATTAAGTACTTTCCATAGATACTGCAGAATGATGCAGAAGGAAGTGGATTCTTGGATTGGGCATATTGCTCATATTGTACATAGCATATGAGCAATTTCTGTTTATATTTAGATTGTGAACAGTTGAGAAATGGAACTATACCATTAATTCATCAAAACACTTAAGCATGCAAATGAATAGGGCTTAAATAGGTGAATAAAATATTGATTCAGCAAACCAGCTAGTTCTACTAAGCAATGCATGTCTATCTGTCTTAAGGAGGTGATTCCAGTCTTTCTAAGGGTGTCACATTCTTTCATGTATTTATCCTTACAACACCTTGGGAGATAGTGAAGCACTATTATTCTCATTTTACAGCATAGGCATGGAAGCAAAGAGAAATTTAGTGCTCTGTCAAGATTTTTCCAAAGTTTCTTGCAAAACAGAGAATTAGATCCAGGTCTCTGGAGCCACCAACCAGCACTATAACCATTCAGGTGTGTTGCTCACCATTTGGCTTCTCTCCAGTGACTTCAGTTAAAATTGATGGGTGCATCCCAATATGCATGATGTTTGGTTCCCTGGGGACAAGTAGCTGCAGCGCACCTTGCATCACAGCTACTTGTCCCCAGGGAACGCTCATGCCACGTGTGCTTCGGCTTGTGGCAAGTTGCCCTGTGTGGGGTAGGGGAAGCTTGGGCTGTGCTGGCCCCAGTAGCCTTACCTGGGGTCCTGGGGACCTCCCAGGGCTGCAGCTGTGGTGATTCTGCCATGTGGAGCTCCAGGCAGCCCAACTCCACTTTTCAGCAGAATGTGCTGGCCGAGCGTACACTATGCCCCCTTTTTTTTTATCCTTGGGTTGTGGGGTTTTTTTGCCCCCTGAATATCCAGTGTGGCAGGGCACTGTTGGTGCTTGATTGCGGTGGCCATTTTAGATCTCTGGCCACCTATATAAAAAGAGCAGTTCCCTGCTGGCAGGCCAGGCAGTAACATTGCCTGGCTGCAAGGCTGCATGCAACACCCTGAAGGTAAGGGCAGGAGCTGTAGGGGATGGTATGGAGGCTCCTGGTCCTGGGCATGACCTAAAACTGCACCCTGCTGGGAGTGGGTGGCCTGGTGGGGATCTCAGTGGTGCAGGAGCCCCCAGGAAATACCAGGCCAGTTACCACCCCAGTGAAAGGTGGGTTGAGGTGCCTTAACCCCAGCCCCCACCTTCAGGTGGGTCATTTAACATCAGAGGTAGTTGGGGGGAGGGCAGACACAGCTGTGGCCACCTGAGCCCTGTGGGGTGCAAGACCCCGAGGAGATGAGAAGCCCAGTGAGGGGGTGGCCCCAGTGAGGGGGTGGAGATGTGGGGCCCCAGTGAGGGGGTGGAGGTGGAGCACCAGTGAAGGGAGGAAACCCAGAGTGCTGGGAGCCCAGTATGTTTGTGGGTGAGGGTATAGAGTTGCTCTGGAAGGGGCCAGGGCAAGCTTAGACCCTTGCTGGGTAATTGGCTGGCCACTACCCTGGTGAGGGTCACAGGACAGGCCCAAAAGACGGTATGTCTGCCACCCAAGGGATGAGCTACCTAAAGCCTATGGCTTAAGGGGCCTGCTCCAAGAGGGAGCAAGGCAGCACAAGTTGTTGATGTGTGAAAGAGACCCTGTGAGAGGAAGTGGAGTGTGAGAGGCCCTAGTGAGAGGAGGGCCGTATGAATGTGTGCATGTCTGAGGCCTGACAACAAGTCCTAAGCTTGGTCCGGCTATAGGCTGGAAGCATTGAGTCATCTGGATACCATCTGCGAGACTTGGGCTGCGGTTTAGGGGAGGACCGGAGCTGCAGATAGCACCCCCTGCCATCAGGCAAGAATGGGCAGCCTCCCACCTAATTACCAACATAACTGTGTCACAACAAGGCATGGTAGGAAAGACAGGTGGCGAGCCCAGAAGCAGGTGGGGAAACTAGCATTGTGGCTCATCGGGGTGACCCACTTTGCCACACCAGGAGTCAAAAAGAACCATGGGGAAAAAATCCAGGCATAATGCATGCTTGGGCAGTGTGCTCTGGCAGCATGGAGAACACTGGACTGTGTGGTACGTGGTACTGCAAACATGCCTGTGACGCCACATACCGCACAACTGCGCTTGTCTGGATGCATCCAATCAGGGACTTTTGCAAGTGCTTAATGTTAAGCAATTTTTTCACTGCTTTGCTGAATATGGACTGACTTCAGGATGTGTTTAAGTAACTTGCTAGATTGGGAATTCATTACAACCTTCTGGGGGGGATTTAGGGTGGGTGTTGTTGCACATTTCTCCCTCCCCGCTTTGATTCCTTCTCCACCCAAACTTTAAAACTAACTGCCTGGAATAGACAGCAGCATTTCTATTCAAGTGGTGCTGAGAGAATCAACTGACTTCTGTCATCTCCCTGGTTCCTATTAATCTCTTTCCATAACACAGGGTTAACAATCATCTCTCTTTTTTAATGGTCTTCATGTTTCACTATTCAAACTATCCTTCATCTGCAATTTAGCTGTCTGTTAGCCTTTTCTGGTAATCACTTCCTTCTATTTCACAACCCTTCAGACTGTTTTTAATTCTAGCTAAAAACTTTAACTTGTGTGTGGTAATATTAGTTCAGGTGTAGAAATCATAGAATAGTAGGACCAGAAGTGACCTTTAAGATCATCAAATCCAGTCCCCTGCCATGGGCAGGAGATAGTGGGCTCAAATGAGCTCAACGAGGTACTTGTCCATCCTCTTCTTAAACACCTCCAGGGATGGTGACTGCACCACCTCTGCTGGGAGTGTGTTCCAGATTCTAGATACCCTTTCAGAAAAATTTTTCCTTATGTCCAGCCTAAATTTTTCCTCAACTAGCTTGTGCCCATTGGACCACATCCTCCCAAGAGGTGCTTTTCTGAAGAGTTTATAGATTTATAGATATTAGGGTCCGAAGGGACCTCAGCAGATCATTGAGTCTGACTCCCTGCCCCAGATGCATGTGCACCCCCTGAGAGTGCTGGTGCACCCCCTTACCAGCCACACTCCCCACTTAGGCGATGAGTGTGGGGGGGGGGGCGGCAGGCAACCAGGTGCCTGTCCAGTCTCCTCTTAAAGACCCCCAAGGTAGAGGAGAGCACCACCTCCCTTGGAAGCCCATTCCAGATCCTGGCAACCCTTACGGTAAAGAAGTTCTTCCTGATGTCTAACCTGAATCTGCTCTCTGTCTGCTTGTGGTTGTTATCTCTAGTTACTCCAAGGGGTGCCATGGTAAACGGAGCATCTCCTATCCCTTGCTTTCTCCCCCCTCCACCAATGAATTTGTAGATGGCCACAAGATCACCTCTCAGCCTTCTCTTGCAGAGGCTGAAGAGATTTAGCTCCCTTAATCTCTCCTCATAGGGCCTTACCTGCAGGCCCCTAACCAGTGGCGACATGTAGGGGGTGCCCGGGATGCATGTGCACCCCCTGAGAGCACTGGTGCACCCCCTGACCAGCCACACTCCCCACTTAGGTGATGGGCAGGGGAGGCAGGCAGGAGCACCAGTGCCCCCCTCCCCCCCATGACTGCCAGCTAGGGAGTGGGAGCACGAGATGTAGTGCCGCAGCCACTTCTGGAAGTGCCACTTCCTACTTCCCACTTGGTGAGTTTTGCTGAGGGGGAATTCCCACCCCGCCACCGTCACTGAGATTGGCTGGGGGGGGACCCCCCCAGTTGCTGGCTGGTCGCTGGGGGAGCATGTGCCCCCCCCCCCAGCTAAGGTAGCATGTTGCCCATGCCCCTAACCATATGAGTGGCCCTCCTCTGGACCCTCTCAAGGTTATCTACATCCCTCTTGAAGTACAGTGCCCAAAGCTGGATGCAGTACTCTAGCTGCAGCCTCACCAGCACCGCATAGACCTATTTGTGATGCACCGCATAGACCTATTTGTGATAGACCAGCACCTCCCTGGACCTATTTGTGATGCACCTGCTAATGCATCCCGTAGATGCATTAGCATTAGTTGTTCCCCTAGATCTTGGTGTTTGCCCCTGATATACTTGTAAGTAGCTATCAGGTCACCTCTCAGTCTTCTCTTACTCAGACTGAACAAACCCACTTCTCAGAGTCTCTCCTCATAGGGCTTATCCTCCAGGCCCCTGATCATATGGGTGGCCCTTCTCTGTACCCTTTTGAACTTAACCACATCATTCTTGAAGTGTGGGGCCCAGAATTGGACACAGTACTCCAACTGTGGCCTCCTCATTGCCAAATAGAGGGGGAAGAGCACTTCTCTGGATCTATTGGCAATGCATGTCAGTTTCAGGACTTGGCACTTGTACCTACTGAACCTCATCTGATTGCGCTGAGCCCATAGGACCAGCCTGTCAAGGTCATTCTGGATCCTGACCCTGTCCTTGGATGTGTCCACATTTCCCCATAGCTTGGTGTCATCTACAAACTTAATCATTGTGCTTTCTGTTCCCTCATCTAATAATTGATAAAGATGTTAAAGAGTATGGGTCCAAGCACTGATCCCTGGGGGAGATGGCCCTCCCATCACTTACAACTTACTGGGATCAGCCTCTGAGCCAGTTGCCAACCCACCTCACTGTAGACCAGTCTAGTCCTGTACCCTCCAACTTATTTGAGAGAATCTCATGGGACACAGTATCGTCTTGCTGAAGTCTTGGTAGATGGTGTCAACCGCATGTCCCATATCCAGCTGGTTAGTTACCTGGTCATAGAAGGACACCAAGTTTGTTAGGCATGACCTCCCCTCACCAAAGCTGTGCTGGTTGTTTCTTAATACCCTGCCAGTTGTGGTTCATGGCCCCCTTGACAATTTTTTTCAAAGATTTTTCCTAGGACTGAAGTCAGACTGACCGGTCTATAGTTGGCAGGGTCATCCCTCTTCCCTTTCTTAAAGATGGATACCACATTAGCCCTCTTCCAGGCATTCAGGACCACTCCAGAGTTCCACAACTCTTTGAACAGCCTTGCCAGAGGCACCGCTGTGAGGTTGGCCAGTTCTTTCAGGACTCTCAGATGCAGGTCGTCTGGCCCTGCAGACTTGAAAATGTCCAAATGTTCTAAGAGTATTTTCACCTGTTTGAGACTGATTTTATGTGGACTGCTGTCATCTTCATATTCTCTGGGGCTTTGGACAGGTGATAAGTTCCCATCTGATTTCAAAAACTTTGATGCAAAGTAAGCATTTAGGAGCTCTGCCTTTTTGGGGGATCAACTGTGGGCTGCCCCTCCATATTCAGTCAAGGTCCGACAGTGGAGCTTGATTTTTTGTTGTTTTTTTTTAATTTCTCCCTATGTACCTATGGAATGACTTTTTGTTGTCTTTTAATTCAGTTGCCAGCTTGATCTCTATGCATGCCTTGGCTTTCCTTGTCTCGTACCTGCAGACCTTGGCCTTATGTGTGTATTCCTCTCTGGATGGTGCACCATTTTTCCATTTTGTGTATGCTTCTTTTTTCTTTTTGAGAAGTTCTCTAATGTCCCTGTTGAGCCAAATGGGTCTCTTGGCCCCTTTCCCTCTTTTTGACCACATGTGTATGGCCTCTTTTTGAGCAGTGAGAATTGCCTCGTTAAGGAAGGACCACCATTCCTGAACTCCTAAATCATTCAGTTGCTGGTTGTGAAGGGCCTTTCAAACCAGACTCCTGAATTTGCCAAAGTCTGTCCTTCTGAAATCTAGGACTTCTGTTCTGCTGGCAGAATTCTCAGCCTTTCGGTGGATGGTGAATCTAATCAAACCATGATCATTGTCTCCCAGAGTACCTCCAGTCTTCAGGTCGCCTACATTTCTTTCCCTTTGGTCAGCACCAAGTGCAGAGTGGCTTTACCTCTAGTCAGTCCCTCCACAGCCTGTGTCAAGAACCGGTCATCTATAGCTACCAAGAAGTTGGTTGATCTACTGGAGCTGACTGAATGGTCTTTCCAACAGATGTCCGGGTAGTTGAAGTCATCCATGACTATCAAGTCTTTAGAGCTCGCTGCCTTGGTAAGTTCCCTGGATAATGCCTGGTCACTTTCCTCTTATTGGTAGGGAAGTCTATAGTAAAATCCCGCCATCAGGTCTGTTTCCTCTGAGCCCTCTTGTATCTTGACCAAGAAGGTATCAAGGGGCCTCTCCATACAATCAAATGTAACCTGCAGGGATGGGTATCACTCTTTCACATAGAGGGCTAGCCCTCCACCCTTTTTCTGTACCCAATCCTTCCTGTAGAGCTTCTAGCCCTCAATATCCACTGTCCAATCATACGTATTGTTCCACCAGGTCTCTGTCAGTCCAATGAGGTCAAATTCCTCATCTGCCAGAAGGAGAACCAGTTTGTCCTGTTTATTCCCCATGCTTCGGGCGTTCCCATAAAGACAGCTGAGTTCACCCCTAGTCTCCTCAGGTTTTCTGAGACTGACAGGCATGTATTGGCGGCATTATCAAGACGCTCAAGAATGCTGTATTTTGTTTTATGAATCTGAATAAATGAGGTACTTTAACTATAATGACTATAGCACTAATGCTACAATATCCTGTGACTATTTTTTGCCTAGTTTGTTGTGTGATTTTTAATTTTCTATATACTCTAGCAAATTAGTGCACATACCAATAGTTATATTTTCTTTTTTGCTTTGATCTTAAACTGAATAATATAGTGCTGGCCCTCTTCCATATTATTTAAGCTTCTAGTTTCTTTTTAACTGGAAAAAATACAAAGTGTTGTGTTATATGTGATGATGTGCCCACCACTTGTACCCCCCACCCTTTTCAAAATCCTAGGTCTGTCCATGCAGCATTCTGTTAATTACCTGCTACAATATCAGGTATTATACAGTATACAATATCAGTCAGACTGGCCTTTAAGTTTAAGGTGAGTTAAACATGACTAGATTTGTTTCTTGGATGCACTGAAACGTAGGAGAGTTTCTCAAAGGTTGCCACTAGCTACACACAAGCCTTAGGTTTTCACAGCACCAGAAGATGTTACTAGGATCCTGTTGTGCTGAAAGGCAGACGAGAATAACATATACTAAATGTTTTGGAAAAAAAAGACATGTTTAGATACTAAATATGTAATTACTAAATATTACTAGTATTAGTAATCAACTAATTTAGCACTGGTAGTACATATTACTAAATATGTAATACTACTGCATGTCTGCATTGCACTGCTTTCAGAATGCAGCATGTGTGGAGTAAGCATGGCATGCTTTCCTGTTTTGCTCCTGAAGTGTTCTGTTGGCAGCGTAGATATTGCCCTTCTTTCCTAAAAGAGACTCCTTATGTCCAAGGTTTTTGAGAAACCTGTTTTATAATATACTCAATATGCTTTCATGACTCTGCCAGTCAGCTATCAGAACCTAGAATTGAAAAGAAATATGACCTGATAGAGATATGAGTATAATACCTGAGGGAATGAATCAATACAACATTTGTGAAGGACATTTTGTGGTTTCTACTAATAGTGCTTTTTAAGTGTGTTCTTTGACAATGTAATAATGAATAGCTAATCCAAATTTGTCATGGTGCTCAAATTAAAATGAAGACTCTATTATTTATTCACTGGAAATTGGAGAGCCATAAAAAGGGAAGGACAGAACACTATTTTTCAAAATCTTAGTTGTCAAAAGTAATTAATTTTTTATAATATTCAAAAAGTAATCTTTTGGGCAACCAGTAACAAAGCCTGAGCATTTTAAATAGTAATGATCTCTCATCTGATAAAGTTATTCTTAGAAATAAAAAACTATTTTTCTGTTTAAAAGAATAGGAAACAGAGAGAGTGCATTTTGGGCATTGTTACTAATATTTTAATGCCTATTCCAACATAAGCTTATTTATGTAAATAACGAGAGCTCTAACAAATAGGTTCCTGAAGTCACTCTATGCACAGATCTTTTATATTAAAATAAGAAGTCTCCTTGGGCAGGTCTACATGTGCATTAATGTGCCATAATAATGGCGCAATACTTCAGTACCTGTAATAACAGGTAGTAACATAATTTGCTGTAATCTGCACTACTGCACAGTAGTGCCGGTGCATGCTTTTTTGTGATGCTAACGTGCAGTAGGATGATTCTCCCATGTGTTAGCATATTACCGTGGTTTTTGTCTGCCACACTAATACACAGTAGAATTAGTCTACTCTGCATTTAGCATCTCATGTAGACGTACCCCTTGAGATGGTACTTCTGAGATGCCTCACTCTCCTTATGCAACACATAGGGACTACAGGTGCTTAGATTCCACTCCAGAGTTTGGGGGCCTAAGAGGTAGGCTCCAGAATAGCAAATTTCTTAATGTGCTCTAGCTCAAGCAGTTTACCTAGAATCACACTGAAGGTAGCAAGGAAGAGGACTGAACCTGTAGATACCAAATACAAGGTAAGGGCTTTGACCCTTACACTACTGTTCTTGCTGAATTTAAGTGAATCTCTTGTGGAATGCAGCTGTTTTATTACTTTTGCAACCTGGTGTCTGTGAACCTTGGACTTTTTACTTAGAAGGGCAATGTGCTACTGTCACTGAGCTGTTGTTATGTTCAATGAAACTAGTTGCCAATTCTGACAGCACAATCAGATCACAGGAGCTTCCTTCACATAGAGATAGGTATTTTGGATTCAAGGTTACAGAGATCTGATCTATGAATAATCCTTTCTAATTGTGGGTGGTTAAAGACCTGGAAATGTCTACAGTCATAAATAACAAAGGTTTACTGAGTTCCATAGTCAAGCTCATTTGAACTTCACCTCTCAGAGGAAATGCCAACTGAGGGTTGGAACTATTCATACTTAGCAACAATTGACATTTCCTAGTAAAAAATTTACTGCTCAATTTCATTTCTTTTTAATTTCAAAGTTGTCCATTAAGAAACAGAACGATTTACTTGTTATTTAGTATTATATACACTTTTGGTCCTTAACAAATGAATTGTGCTGTCTGTGGACATCTGCTTTTTAGATTTGCTGTTAAGACTGTATGATTAGTGACCTAATTGCATACCCTTGTGTCTGTTTTCTGATTGTTGGCTGGAACTTTAAAACCAGGATGTGGGGAGTCAGTCAATCATCATGGGGTTTGATTCTTTTATGGGGGAAGTTGGTGCTGTTCATAGAGAGGCAAGATTGGAGAATTTTAGGGCAGTTAATACCCTTTCCTTTCTGATTTACATGTGCATTGCCTGATATACTGATTGCTAGATAAAATAGAGGATTTTAATAATATTGACTAGGTTCACACTTAATGATTCTTTTTGGTCATGGTCATGAAAGTTGTTTGTGGAGTGCTTATTTATTAGTTTAGTTGTCAAGGATAAAGCTGTAATTGCTGTTACATCAGAGCTTTACCCAAGCTTTGTGAATTGAAAAGTTGTGATTGTTCTATATCTTTGTGTTTCTCATCTAACTGCTTTAATGTTGAGGTCCTTTATCCTGAGGAATAAGGAGCACACTCTTCATGGTGTTAGGTTCTTGATACTGTCACTTCCCATATGCAGCAATATTTCTCATAAGGCCACAATGATGTCTTATGCTCTTGCATTTTTTTAGCATTTGCTATCTTTTAATCACAGTAATAGCCAACAAAGGCTAGCAACATACAAAGCTTGGTCGCAGCTGAGAGGAGTGCAGACACATCTTCCTCATTTAATTGATTTCCCCAGTGCCAGTCTGTTAGGTAGGACTCTCAGTAATCCCAATCCACTGCTGTAGTAAGCATCCCCTTCAATATAGAATAATAATCTTGTTCTCCAGTATCATTCACCACAATGTGGTATTTAGGGCTGTGTGAAACAGTACCATTTCGTTTTGACTTCTGTTTTGCCGTTTTGAAAGGACAGGGTTTTGTTTTGCTGTTTTGAAGCACTGTTTCATTTAATTGAAACGGCTTTGCCGTTCCAATGCGTTTCGACGCGTCGCCCATAGGCTATAATGGGGAATCACAAAATTGCCTAATATTTTATAATTTCCTGCCTGATTTAGATGAAAACGGCAGAGATGGTAGTAGCCCCTTCTGAGGGCATGAAGCCTGCAAAGTTTCAAGGACATAGGTGCGGGGTTTTTTATGAAACTGCACCTCAAACGGTTCAAAGCAAAACTAATATCAGTTGCAGGCAGCAGCAGGCTGCTGCCATCCTGTTTGCAGATCCGGGGCACCGCTTCCCCTGGGAGGAGTCTGGTACAGCCCTGCAGCCCTCTTGGGGGGCATGGGCCCCTGGTTCCGTGCACAGGATGACAGCAGGCTGCCGCTGCTGGTTGGGGCCTGTGCTGGCACTGGGCTCTTTCTGGTGCTCAGTGCGGGCTGCACTGTGCAGACTTGGGTGCTGACACTGGCCCCAGGTGACAGCATCAGCATGCTGTCATCTGCATGCTCTGCAGCTGGTGAGTTCAGAGCTTAAAAAAAAGAAACCTTGCACTCACTGGCTGCAGCAGCAGTGATTGGAGCCTCTGAAGGCTTGTGGCAGAGCGCCCCCCCCGCCCCACAGGGTAGCAGGGGCACAGTGGGGATCACTCTCCCCACCCTGCCTGACACCCGCACAGCAGCTGCCCCATGGTGCGGGGGCAGCATGGCTCATCAGGGTGCTGCATGCTCTCCCAGAGATGAGGCAGCTTCATGTGTCAGCCAGAGCTCCCAGTTTGATTTCCCCAGCTCTCTGATCATTCCTCCAGCTCTCTCCAGGGGGGCGCGTCTCCCGGATCTGTGCTCAAGGTTTAAGCAGGCTGCTGCTGCTGGCTGGTGAAATAGCCCAGAGCTACTGCCGCCTGAGGATGGCAGCATCTCTGGGCTATTTCCCCAGCCAGCAGCAGCAGAATGCTGAAACCCCATGTGCAGATCCAGGGGCTGCGCCCCCTGGGAGGAGCTAGGGGAAGTGATCAGAGAGATGAGGGAAAAGATCAGAGGCTGGGGAATTGAACCAGGAACTGGGGGAACGTTCAGGGACCTGAACATTCCCCCAGCTCCTGGCTTGATTCCCGAGACCCCCGTCTTATTCTCCAGTTCTCTGATCATTCCCCCAGCTCTTCCAGGGGGGTGTGACCCCTGGATCTGTGCACCGTGTCTCAGCAGGCTGCCACTGAGAAGAGCTGGGGGAAGCAATCAAAGAGCTGGGGAATCAAACTGGGAGCTAGATGTCAATATCAGAGTAGTCCTTCCCCACTCTCCCTCTTCCCTCTACTTAGTTTATGTTTATCTGCAAGCATGCCGGCTTCAAAACTCAAATCATTTTGAAACTTTTGAAACATTGAGTGCCTTCATTTCATTTTGAAGCCTTTCATTTTGTTTTGATTTAGCTGTTTTGAGCTCAAAATTAGTCAAAACAGCTTCAAAATGAAATGCCCATCGAAATTTTGCACAGTCCTAGTACATATGTATCATATCTCAATGCTTAGCTAGCCTTCTCCTGGTACTTTCATTCCTAACATTAAGGCTATGTACAGACATTTGGGGAGGATAGATTAAGTTAAAAATGGCCACTCCATCTAAGCTAAGTCAGGATGAGGAGGACTAGTGGTGGTGGGGAGGTGCTTGGGAGGATTGAGGGGTAAGCAGGCTTAGGGGGAGATGGGGAAGTTTGCAGGGGAATTGAGGAGGCAGAGGGTGTTGGGGACTAGGTCTGTGGGAGGACCAGGGGCTATTTTTAACTCCCTCACTTCCACATGAAGAATCCCCAGTGGTCAACCAGCCCTCTTACCCCCCCCCCCCACCCCCCCAACACCCACCATCCCACCCACTGCTCCCCCAACCCTGACTTACTTGCTTGGCTCCCAGCACTGAAAACACCAGTAAAACTGACACCAGGAGCAGCTTGTAGAATGTGGGGGAGGGGGATTGAGGGAGGTTAAAAATAGCCTGGTGCCAGAGAGGTAGGAAAAGCTCAGCCCCAGGGTTGGAGCAGGTGGTTGGGCTTTCCCAACTCTGGGGCTGTGCTGAGAACTATACAGAAGTTCAGGACCATTAGATCCATTTGAAAAATGACCAACCCAATCTAAACTGAGCCTACCTCAGAGGTAGGGTTAACTTAAATCATATCGCCATTTTTAGACTGATTTTAACTGTCCTGAACTGCTATATAGTTCACACTTCGATCCACCTAACTAGCATAAGGTTCACACCTGGGCAAACAAAGTTAGATTGGGTAGCCATTTTTAACCTGATCTAACCTCCCCTTAATCTCCCTGAATGCTTGTGTGTGAATTCAAGGTAACTGTGTGAACACTTGAAATGTGGTCACACACAAAACCTTATCTTCAAAAATCGTGTGAACAAACACTCTTATCTGAAAGGTCATGTGCTAAAAGAGATGTAAACATAGTCAACCAAATTAAATTTATAGGTGGTTGTTGTTTTAAAACTCACATAAATTCTTTCACACTTCCTCCAAAACTGATGACAATGCAGAAGAAAGAAAGTGCAAGTATATTCAATGAGCATTAGTTTACATAGCATTTAAAAATAAACTAAAAACATTGTTTATTCTATTTGATTATTTATTTTGTTATTATTAGTGGATTTTCTTATTATTGGTGGATCTAATAGAAGACCTAGTCTGAGATTGCTCTACAACTGTATAAATATGGGGGTATCTAAGGCCTGCTGAGAACAGTATTTGTTCCAATTACCAAAATGATGTGAGAAAAGGAAAAAAAACCCACCCCAAAATTTTATAAACCAGCCAAACTTGTGAGACTTACTTTTCAAAGTATTTGACTTCTAAGAAAGGAGAGACTGGAGGCATGGAACAGCACTCTTTATTAAACAGTGTTTTACTTGTTTTGGGGTTATTGATAACTCAGAACTTCAGAATCTTGAATGCATTTGGATAAATGTGCTAATTAACTAAGCCCAGCAGGGGGTACTGGTAGAGATCTGCTACAGTCCATCAGATTAAACTAAAGAACAGGACGAGTTATTCCTCAAGCACATTTCTGCAATAGGTAGAAGAAAAAAATGTGTTGTTTTTTTTATTATAGGGTGGTAGCAATTTGGGAGAGATATGCTGGAGGTTCCAGTAATAAAACATCCTTAGAAATTCTGAAAATTGTAGATGATGATCATTTTCTAATGCAAAAGGTACTGCAACCAGTAAGAAACAATTTTATTGTGGTGTATATTGATTAATTAAACACTGAACTGGAAGTTGGTTCCCTGGGGACTGCTGTTCATCACTTGATTACATTCTCTATGAGCAAAGAGAAATAAGTCCCAATTATCACTAATTATTAATATCTGGTGCTTTAAATGGTCTAATTTCCCGCAGATGAAATTTGGACCAACAAATATTTATGAAAATTGGGACTTGTTAAAGAAGAGTATATTAACTACAGTTATAAGCTAATTACCAAAAACTAGGACAGATTTGTTGAAAAACCCATCCTGGTTTAGTGGCAACATGAAAGCAACCATCAGAAATTAAATGAACAATATATAATGTATGGGGAAAAACAATGGAAAATAAAGAATGATCAATAGGGGTGCACCAATAGAGATTTTTGGAGCTGATACAGATAGCCAATTTTTAAGGAAGCATATTGGCTGATACTAATCTGATTTCTGATACCAGCCCAACAGCTTGAAGAGCAGTGTTCAGCTGGTAAGTCTGTTTTGGTGGAAGGGGAGGGGTATGGGGGGACAAATCGAGGCCCCTGTGGTAAGGGAGGGAGTAGGACTAGGGCAAGCGTTGCCCAGCCAGAACAGGGCGGGGCATGAGACGGAGCCATAAGTGGCTTGACTGCGGGGAGGGCTTCTGCTGCTGTGCACACCATGGGAGGACATGGGGGGGGTGCCCCCCAGATCTGTGCAGGGCGGGCTGCTGTTGCAGGCTGGGGCTGGGGTTGCACCAGTCTCTTCCCAGTGGGGGCTGGGATGGGCTGCGCTTGGATCTGGTAACAGCGGCACTGAGAGCGGGACTGGGGGTGGGGGGGCTGCAGCCACTCCAAAATTTGCTGCCCCTCCCAGCACCACTGCCCACCCTGCCCTGAGTGCAGCCCAGCCCCCACCCTGCATACAGATCTGGGGGTACACACCCCTCATGCCCTGCAGGGGTGCACACAGTGGTGGGAGCCACCCCCCTCCTCCGCCCTCCAGATGAGCCCATGGCCCTGTCCTCGTTCTGCCCCACACTGGCAGGGCAGCCCCTGCCCCAGCCCCTGCCCCAGTCCCTGTCTCACTGCAAGGGTCTTGATCCACCACAACTGATTTACCAGCTGGATACAGCTCTCCAAGCTGCTGGGCTGTGCTTCTTACTGCTTACATGTTGCGCTGTGGCTGCATGCATGCATGGGCCATTTATAAGCCAAATCAGGCCAATTTCCAAAACAGTCAATTTTCTTTCTGTTGGTGTCAATCCAATATCAGACCAATGTATCGGTGAGCCTCTAATGATCAATGTAAGGAACAAAGTAAGATACAGAAAATTTATAAGGGAAGCTAAATTTACCAGAGAAAAAAAATCATGACTAGTAGGGTTAAGTATTAAGAGGGAGTTCTTAAAAGTATATTATGAACAAAATACATTCTAACAATGGTATAAGTCCCTCAGTAGCTGGAAACAGTAAACATTTGAATGATGATGGAGAAAAAGTAGATGTACTCAATAATACTTTTTCTTCTGCTCATTATTTGGAAAGAAGCAGGATGACATGTGTATATTACATAAGAATATGAAGTACATTCCAGTCCAGTAGTAGGCAGGAGTATGTTAAATATTTATGAGGAATAGATATTTTCAAATCAGCACATTTGGATAAAATAAACCCTAATGTCCTGAAAGAGCTCTCTGAGGAGGTCTCTGGCTTTCTGATGATCATTGATTTAAATAAATCTTGAATATCAGGGAAATTCCAAAAGAAGAGCTGTGAAATTATATTGCTATTAAAAAGGGGCAATTGGATTTTAGCCTGACATCAGTCTTGGACACATTATTGGAAAAGCTGGTACAGAGGTGAGTTTATAAGGAAAGGACAGGATAGGAACAGGATAGCTTTAAGAATAAAAACAAATCTGATTTCATTCTTTGACAAGATTACAAGTTTGGTTGATAAAGATAGCTGCATAGAAATAATAGCTTTTAGGTAAGGTGTTAGCTTAGTACTACCTGATGTTTTGATTAAGGCATTAACAGTATAAATGTCAATAAAACACACTAAATGGATTAAGAATTGGCTACCTGACACATCATTGTGATGAATGGAAAATCATCATTGAAAGAGGTTTCAAACTTGGGTTCTTTGGGGATTATGGCCTAGCCAAGAACTATTCAATATATTTACTTTGATTAAAACACATGTCAGAACTGCTAAAACACACAAGATAAGTAGAATGATAAATACTGATGAGTAAAGCCAAGGAGAGTGATCTAGACTGAATGGTAGGCCAGGTCCTTTGAAAGACAATGCTTTTTAATACAGCCCAGACAGAAGATTGTCTGTAGGTCATACCTACTACCTATAGAAGTAGTCTGATTGATTTAAAGCCAAATTTAATTGTGGCTTCTCCCCATTTTTCAGTAATTAGTTTTGTATCATTATTATTTTAAGACAGTTATTTTTATGTAGTGTGTATGTATAAAACAAATATGATTACGTGGGCTGTTGTTTCACTGTTGACTCCATGAGACTGGGATTCAATACACTTTCTATAAAGTGACTAATGTTATGTAAACTACTGAAAATAAATAATAATATATTATTATTCTATAGTATTTTTAACATAATACAAGATGTGTCCCCAGTTAACATCCATGTCAGGGGAACTCCATGGTATTAATTGCTGACTTCACCTGCTTTCTCATTGTCCTTGATTTAAAAAAGACAAACTTTTTTTTTTTTTTTTTTTTTTGTAATTTTAAATTTAGATAATAAAAAAAGTGGAAAGGAAATTCACTTTCATAAACATAGCCAAAATGGGAACAAAAATTATGGATCCTGCAGACCAAATTGTTGCTTAGATTAGTGCGGCAAAATGGGGTGCAGGGTATAAAACCTGAGATTCTGTTTGAGAAGAAATGTGCTGTGGAGATTCTTGCATCTGTTTTATTTTTCCCAGTCAGTGAACAATTCAGTTTAGTTAAAGACATTTTATTTCCAGACAAAGAATTAAAAAATAAAGGGGTGTGTGTGTGTGGGGGGGGGGGGGGGGGGGGGGGGAGGGGGGGGGGGGGCCGGGGGGGAAGTGAGGGGTGTGGTTTCTGACAATTATTTTCAACAACTCTACCATTAACAGCCATGTTTATATAAGTTAAAACTAAATTGGTAACTAATGGTGAGTATTGGCTTTGGGAATTTGGGGCCCAGCCCCAACACCCATTGAAAACCATAGAAATTTTCCCATTTACTTCCATTTTGAACAAACCTTTTGCAGTGAAAGGAGGAAGTTTTTATACCAATTAGTGCAAAAGAGTTCTGATCCATGACTACGGCTTCAAGCCACTGTGACAGGAGCTTTAGTTATTTAGAACCTGTGCCCTTTGCATACCCTTTACTTAGGTATCCAAATTTGAATTGAGGGTCCCTACGATTATGTTTGAAAATATTCACCACTGCAGTTTGGTTTTAGAGGTGCGTTTGTATATTTTATTTTGTTTTTTTAATTCCCTGGTTTGTTTGGGGGCGGGGGTGGCATTTTTGGCAGGAGTACCAAAAACGCTCCAACCTCGACCCATACCTTGATTTGGCATTCCAGGGGCAGGCTGCAGGGGATCCATGAGGGGCCCAATCCCTGTTGCTGATGGAAGGGGGTTGCATTGTTTTGGTCTCTCCCCTGCTATTCGCTCCAAGGGATGCATGCAGCTGCCACCACCATGGAGCTGGTGCTGGGGCTCCAGAGCCTGGTGCAGCTGTTTACAGCCTGCCTGCCATTTGCTGTAGCTTCCTATATCCCAGTCCAGCTATGGTAGGCATCTGGGAGGCTGCAAACAGCTGCACTGGGATCTGGAGCCCTGACACCAGCTCCATGGCAGTGGTGGCTGAACGTGTGCCTCCGAGTGGATGGCAGGTGAAGGGCCTGGGTTGCTGTACCCCATTCCCCTTCCCCACCCTGCACCCAGAGGTGCATGTGCAGCTGCCATGGACCCCAGCTGGGGCTCTGGACCCTGGAGCAGCTGTTTGCAGCCTCCTGGCTGCAACCAGCCTGGGCTCTGGGCAGCTGCTGATGTAGCCTGGGCTGTTTGCAGCAGGGCTTACAGCCTCCTGGCTGTCTTCTGCAAGCAGCCTGGGCTTTGTAGTTGGAGGCAGCTGCCCAGAGCTCATGCTGGCTGTGGCATGTTGAACAAAATGGCCTCGCATGCCATGCTGTGGCGCATATGCTGTGGGTTGCCTACCCCTGTTCTATGTCATTTTCCTGACAAAAAGGCTGGCATTAAAATGGCATCAGTCTATTTGTATACCAGTTGCCTAATAAAATTACCAGAAACACTGTAGTAAATTTACATAACAAAGCTATATTTAGATAATGCAGTGTGTGAATAATGTAACAGAAGCCTTAAGTCTTAACGTGATTTGCACCGGGTGATTATCCCGACTGAACTTATGACATTTATGCTAAAATTGAACAGAGCTGGAAAACAGCATGGGTATAATTGCCTGAATTGTTGAATTTTCAAGGTATGTGATTATTCTCTTCAAATTATGTCTGCATGAATCTAGCACTTGCCACAGTATTTGTATTTGTTTCATGTCTTTATATCTGAAATGAAATACGAATCCATCACACACAGGGCCTGATTCTGCATGCAAACACAATCAAGTACTCCTATTTATTTCAGTGGGCCTGCTACCATTAATAGCAGCTTTCAAGATCAGGTCCTCAAATGCATACCACCTGTGTCAGTAGTCATTTTAAGTATGTTCCAGGTGCTTTCTCACACTGTTTCCCCCAGGAAATCTCCGCCAATCCTAAACTTGCAGCCCTGCTTCTTGTCCTTTGACATTTTTCCTTCTCCTTCAGCCACACTGAGACTTTTATTTAAAAAAATCATAAGATTACCAAATTTTATATCTAGACAGTTCACAAAATTCATTCATTCCATGCCTGTGTGTTTTTAAAAAGAAAATTTGGACCTGTTTCAAAATATTTTGGAACACATTATTTTTGTAATTAGCTACATAAGTGAGGAAATGTCTTTTCTGAAACTATTATATAGAAATAAATGAGTAGGACTTTCCTCTCCCCCTTTATCCTCCCCCCGCCCCAACACACACACTTTTTATTTGTGGCAGTACTGTATTTATCCAATGCATTCTGTTATGGTGACACACATACTTCCTGACTTTTGGGGACACCACACCTGAAATGCAAGCTTTCTGGCTGAGAAGAAAAAAATGTTCTAATCCATAAAATAATACACATTGTAAGATGCATGAAATTTTATCTTTTCAGTTTTAATGTTGCCTAAAGTAACATCCTAAAGTAAAGGTGATTTAAATATTACAAGTAAGAAATCACTAGATCAACTTAGAGGTAGAAGCAACCAATTCTATACAATATATTTATCATTGTCATCAACAACATTAGATTCAGTATTTGAAGTTAACTCACAAAATCCTGAGCGCACAATTATGGACAGGGTGGTCCTCTATCTGAAGGACTGCAGTGTAGATAAAATGGCTCCATTCTTATAATAAGGCACATAGAATGACTTTGCTTGAGAGATGTCTAATAGGTAACATTATTCTCTCTAACCCATCATGCTGTGTATAGAATTATATTGCCATCACCATCAGATATCTCTCTGCATTTCTAATGTGACTATCACCATAGTAACTAGGAATCAAAACATTTTTTCTAGTAGTCTTACACAGCACAGTTATGTAATGCATGTATCCCATTTAATTCAGCAAGACAGTGCTGTAGCAAGCACAAACTAAACCTTTATAATGCTTCAGGTTCCTGGGCCCTTTTCTTTATTTTTCCTCAAATAATATAGATTTTTTAATACAAAGAGTTGTATGGTTCTAGTCAAAATATCCAAATATACATGGTGTAGAAATGATGATGATGGCATCTGCTATTTGTGGTTATGCATTTATTATAGTGGAACAATCCAGCACCACAGAGCTCTCTATAGCTGTGTTAGCGCTCAGCTTCTGTTCTCCCCCAAAGGGAGCAGAATAGTCTACTGAATTGGTAGTTTTCTCCCTTCGTTTTGTATAAAGATTGTATCACTACTTCCATGGGATGGGCTTAGTGCTGTATTGCTATCCTTACTTTTACCTGTACAGAGTCCTATTGATATTATATGCTATAAATTGAGTTATTTATTTTTAGATGTATAACCTGTCCTAAGATTGCAGGATCAGGGCTGAAATATTTTTCTTTTCAGCATCAGGGTGGGGAAAAACAGTAGTCTAAGTTTCAACTGGCTATACAAGTTGTCAAGCCAAGTGC
>NW_005842074.1:307756-334455 GCF_000455745.1 Alligator sinensis
CACATGCATATGAATGTTGGGTTTATATGATTGGATTTCCCTTTAAAGAATAATAAACTTTTCATTTATTTATTGTAAGCCTCTGTCTAGTAACTCAGAATTCCTCAGTGTTTAACTCTACATTCACACCTGAAATATGTGCCTTTGTTGGCTGTAGTAATTTATTTTAAGAATCAATTGGATTTCAATTTGTTTTCTGGCCCTGTATTCAAACTGTAAATCATGTCTTGTGGGTTTAGATAAAAATATACTGGAAGCAATTAAGAAATTAATCTGTAAAAACAGTCACCTCTATATCTCCAATAAAAATTGTATTTTATACCAATATTACCCTATTGTAATAATGTGCTATCTCTAATATGTGCTAATTATGTGCTATTTCTAATAGGCTGACTATATATCTACAATTAAGCAATTACCTTGTCGACACCTGTTAGACAAGAAAGGCACCCCCAAAAGGAATTAGCGCGGAAATGAAACTGCAAAAATAATTACACAGGAAATTTATGACAACTGGAAGGCCACATTAGACAGTATATTAATATCAACAGAAAATGTCAATGAACTTTTATCAGGCCCTTAATAGTCAGAGCAATTATAAATGATCTCTTTATAACAATACAATATACTATATCTGGTATGTCTTTCCGCCTTTTGAGTCTAGTTCCCAGACTTTGACCATGTACAGGCATTTCTGTTTTTACCAGGAGAATTACTGATCTTCTAGTAGAAACCACAAGTATACAGGCATTCACAGTCTCTCCTGGAATGAAAAAGTTGGTTCCAGGAGAAAAATAACCAATTTCTAGCCCCATAGAGGTTGCTCTTGGGAGAGTTTCTCTGGGAGAATGAATGCTTCTACACTTATACACTTCCCTGCTGCTTAACTCCTCCCAGCAACCAGGAGGAGTTGGGCATAAAGAAAATGGTCCTTGTGCTTTCCTGAGATTGGAGTCACCCTGGTCTGAGGAAAGCAAGGGGGTCAACTGCTGCTTGCCCCCTTCTGGTCCTAGGAGGAGTCAAACAATGGGTAAAGGCTCTCATGACTTCCCCAGACCCAGGTGACCCCAGGGAAGCCCTTCTCAGCTGCTGAACAACTCCTGGTCCCCAGGAGGAGTTGAGCAGCAGGGAGAATGAATGCTTGTACACTTCCCAAGATAACTCATCTGGGATCAACTCATTCTCCCAAGAGAAACTCATCCGGGAGCCCCTCCCTCCCCCCACAGAGTACATGGCCCCTCCTCCCCCCACACACTCCTGTAAGACATTCCCTCTGCCCCACCATCTAGTGTTCACAAAGCACCTGGTGCCTTGAGGTAGGTAGAAAAAACATTTAACACTGTGTTTATGACCGAATTGCTGATTCATTGAATCAGCATCAAATCTTCAGATTTGGATTCAGCCAAATCAAATCAGGAAAGAAAACCAAATCAACAAATTGAATTGCTGTCCCCCAAATCAGGCTGAATCTGAATCCAAATGGAATATGGCCCACTTTGCAGACCCCTAATACCTAGGGAGCCTGAGTCAGGCAGGAACTGTATGGCCATAAGAGGACATCATGGCTGCCCTTGGGGTTCAATTCTGACTTAATGACTGTCTTCCAAAAGACTTGCTAGTCCTCTGGAATATAGGAAGAAACCTACACAGCATTGTAGCTCGTAAACATGATGCAATTTTGGTCGTTTCTCCTCTCACACATTGAAGTTCCACTACCTATGATTCAGAATATGGTGAGCTTGGGTGATGAATGTCCCATAGCTTATAGTTCAGAACACCAAGAGCACATTGTGTTTCATACTTTCTCAGGATCTCAGAATCTGGCCCAGAACTATTGTCCAGGTTGGAAGAGTATTTCCTCCACTCTGGCAAACAGCTTCAAGGGCAATTTAATGAGCATACCTAGTCCAGAATTCTGTTGTACATCCCAGCCAAAAATGCCACTATTCCAGTAACATGCTGCTGGCAAAGCTAGGTTGAGAAGTTGAATATTGATTCTGACTCAGAGTAAAAAGGGCAAGCTGCTAAATCATCAGGACTTCTTCCTCTATGACGTCCATATACAAGCAGTGTCAAGATTTTATATAGATGCGTTTATTGTATTCTTGTATGCAGTGATGGATAGGGCACTGCATAAAGAATTTGATTACATATTTTCTTAAATATTTGGGTCCTTGTATTGTGATACTACTAATAATGCATAACCACAAGTTAGAATAAAATAAATCATGGCTTACTAAATTTTTAATCAATATTAATAATTGTGACATTTCAAACATAAATGTACTGACATTACAGGCTCTATAAAGAAGTTATAATTATTGCTTTAATGTGTTTCTAAGAAGGTTACATAATGTGAAAGTACATGACATAAAATGTATGCAGTCAAATATTGTATCTTTAAGAGGCTTAATTTAACCCAGTAAATGAGTATGCTTATAATGTCATTATCAGTGCATGTATCTACGTGTGCCATTAGTGCACCACAATAAACTGTGGAGATTATTGCTCTGCAGTTTTTTGCTCCCAAGCACACCATTTACGCATGTGCCTGGACTGCAGCACATTGAGCCTGGTTGCAGCAGCCCCAACTGGCAAAGTACCTTGGGGATCAGCCTGCCAGCCCAGCTGCTCCAACCAGACTCAGTGTGCTGTGGAGGGGCTGGCTGGGGCACAAGGGTGCTTCAGTGCAGAGCTAGCCAGCAGGTGGCCCCTTCACTGAAGCACCCTCATGCCCCTGCCAGCTGGGTCAGCATCTACGTGTGCTGGTGCACACAAAAAAGCACAAGATTTACAAGTGCTACCCTGCTGCAGAGTTTGTTAGTTTTGTGTGTCCTAATAGGGGCGCATGTGTAAACACTGAGATATTTTCTGTCCAGTTAGTCAACTGCACAGTAAATGTCTCGTGTAGACATGCCCAATGTTTCTTCAGCTATTCTTCAGATGTTGTTCCATTTTAAGCTTCAGAAGTGAAGCCTAAGAAGTGATCTGGAAGTAATTTATTTTAATCTGAAATTCTTAGAAATGTATGTTAATTGTTCCAAACAGCTAGGCTGAGAGAGATTAGGTGCATTACCTTAAAATATCTCTTCTGTTACTTTTCTACTTACTGCTACTTTACTACTATTTTGTTCCTAAATTGCCCCTATCTCTGTCATGGACCTTAACAGATCTGAAAATCTATTCCTTTACAGGAAATTACAGAGTCAGTCAAAAGTTTGATATAATCAATGGGAGTTTTTCCACTGAATTTAGCACTCTGTGAATGAGGCCCATCGTGAAATGTATAGGACAAAACAACATATTTAATTTTTTCATAACAGGGATAGTTTTCTTAACTGGAACCTCAGCTGACCATATGCTGAATTGCTATTGGTAGCAAGCTATCAGCTAGGAAATAATAGAGGAGATATGAGAGAAACATGATCCTAGCTAACTACCTATTTTGAGGGGTAGAGGTCACCTTGTTCCCAAAATGTCATTTTACATAATGTAGTTGACATTGAGATATGAAATTTATAATTAAATCATGAGTAGTCCCACTGACTTAGTACTAGCTAAGACCATCATCTTAGTACTAGTGCTGAATCAGATCCACACTATGTAAAACCAAGTATAAGAGCTCACAAGACTGAGGCCTGTAACCTCTTTGTTAAAGGGATGTGTTATTGAGTATGCAGCCCCAAATTGTTTTGTATTCTGCATGACATTTTAATTAAGGCTGTGCTGGAATTTTCAGTATAAAGGCCCTGCTAGAGTTCAGGACCCAGAGCATTTCTTGTCTAATATAATTTTGTGTTGTTGCATCATAGTTAGGGGGAGAGGGGGGAGTTTGTTTTTCCTTGTTTATTTATTATTTGGAGAGAATAACTGTTGTAGTATACTATATATCAATTGGTTTGGACTCTTTACCAGTTGCCTAGCTAAAATAGTGAGCATTGTCTTAGAAATTATTAAAATCCTTATTGGAAATCTTGCCCTTATAGCAGTTAATGGCATTGAATTCAGTTGAGACAGGATTTACCCCTCACACCCAGTAAGTAGATAATCCTACTAAATGCTGAGTAGCCAACGTTATTAAGCCCCTCCAGCCCCACCCACATTTCAAAACAGCCATGGGGGTGATTTAACTAAACCTGATCGAATGAGCTGTAGTCAAAGCACCCCACAGCTATCTTGCCCCTCTGTTAGCCCAGAGATGCTCTGATTGGGTTCAATATGCTGTAGAGAGCCTGGCTACACTTGAAATTAATGCAAATGAATAAACTCCAGTGTGTATTGTGCTGGAGCTAATTGCTCCTGAGCACCACGTCTTTATGTGCTCCTAGGACTGCAGTATGTTGAACCTGGTCAGAGCAGCCCCCCAGCTGACAGCGGGTCCCGGGGCTCAGCCTGCCAGCCCACAACTGCTCTGACCTGACCCAGTGTGCTGCAGAGGGGCTGGCCGGGGCATGAGGGTGCTCCACTGTTGAGCTATCTGGCAGGTATCCCCACAGCCGCACTGAAGCACCTTCATGCTCCAGCCAGCTCTGTTAGCATCTACATGTGTGTTGTTGCACACTAAAGAATGCAGCCACAGGATAGAACAAATACTAACCTGCGGCAGAGTTGATTAGTTTCCTGCTGCCTAATAAGACTGCACATGTAGATGTTGAGACTTTACTGAAGAGCTAATTAGGCAGCTCTGCAGTAAACTTCTTGTGTAGATGCACCCAGTGTGTCTTAGTATTAGGCACTAAGAAAAGGCTGCTTTCTTTTAAGGAGAGCATTTATTTATTTGGTCAATGAGCCAAGGTTTTGATTTACTTTAAAGTTTATATGAAAATAAATTATAAATGTGAGAGTTAGCAGCAATTATTGCTATTCATAAAGTATATTGACAGTTATTGTACTTTAGGAATATATTACAATGGTAATACACCAGATCTCAAAGAATCCTATATGGATTATTAGCATAATAACTTTATAATATGCAACACACTGGCAGTGAGAGTTAGTCAGCCATGTTAGGCTGAAGTCAGGAAAAAGTAGGGTGATACACACCTTTATAAACTAACTAAATAAGATATAGCATAGACTTTTGTCAGTTCAACCTCGCTTAATCAAGTGCTGTGGTAGACGGTATAAAGCAGTGTATAAAGTGGAGTGAATCATTTGAATACAAAATGTGGGAAGGGAGGAGGGAGAGGAAATGGAAGAGGATAGACAGGGCCAGTGTTGGAAGAGGTACACAAACAAAGAGTAGGAACAAATTCTGCCTATACACATGCTTGGAGGTGCGGGGAGGTGTTCTAATTAAAGTGGTTTCTAAAGAGTTGCTGTCATAAAGCAGCTCACTGTCACATGTATTAAGCCCCCTCCCCTGCACTCTACATTTCAAAATGGCTGTGGGGCCATTCATTGAGGTTTAAAGTGCCCCCATGACCATTTTGAAAAGTTGGGGCGGGGGCTTAATACACATTACGAGAAGACAATTTTGGAATGTTCTAAATAAAATGTTCTAATTAAAGTGTCCATAGGCAGCCAAAGGAACTAATGGGATAAGAATCCATAGTTCCTGTTTAAACCATACTTAACACAATCTCTCTGGGTGATTTGTTGTTCCACAGTTTCTCATTCAAACCATTACAAAAAAAAAATTGGGCAGCAATGGAATGCCCAGAAGGGCTTATAGTATCATAGTGCTTAGGGTCAGAAGGGACCTAAACAGATCATCAGGTCCAACCCCCTGCCCTGGGCAGGAACGTGTGCCAGGATCATATCACCCCAGCCAATTATCTGTCAGGCCTTCTCTTGAAGACCCCCAAGGTAGGAGAGAGTACCACCCCACTTGGGAGTCCATTCTAGAGCCTGGAAGCCCTAACTGTAAAGTAATTTCTCCCGATATCCAGCCTGAACCTTCTCTCTAACAATTTGTGGCCATTATTCCTGGCAGTCCCAAGTGGTGCCCAGGGGAACAGAGCCTCCCCCAGTTCCCGCTGGTCCCCCCTGGTGAGTTTATAAATGGCCACCATATCCCCTCTTGGCCTTCTCTTGTGGAGGTTGAATAGGTTCAGGCCCTTTAGTCTCTCTTCATAGGTATGCCCCTCTGCCCCTTGACCATGCAAGTGGCCCTCCTCTGGACCCTCTCAAGGTTAGCCTCATCCCTCTTGAAGTGCAGTGCCCAGAACTGGATGATGCAGTACTCCAACTGTGGCCTGATCAATGCTGCATAGAGGGGAAGGATCACCTCCCTGGACCTGCTTGTGATGCATCTGTAGATGCACGACAAGGTGCAGTTAGCCTTACTGACCACTTCCTTGCATTGGCAGCTCATGTTCATCCTGGAGTCAACAATGACTCCAAGATCCCTTTCTGCCTCTGTGTTGACAAGAAGGGTGTTCCCCAGCCTATATGTGTGTTGCTGGTTCCTTCTCCCTAGATGCAGCACGCAGCACCTTTCACTTGTCTGTGTTGAATTCCATCCTATTCTCATCCGCCCACCTCTGTAACCTGTCTAGGTCTAGCTGGATTCTGTCCCTCCCCTCCAGTGTGCCCACCTTGCCTCACAACTTGGTGTTGTCAGCGAATTTGGACAGCCTGCTTTCCACACCCACATCCAGATCACTGATAAAGATGTTAAATAGTAGAGGCCCCAGGATCGAGCCCTCGGGGACTCCACTGCCTGTATCCACAGGTTGAAAACAACCCATCCATCACCACTGTCTGGGCGCGACCATCTAGCCAATTTGCCACCCATCTGACTGTGTAGGCATCAATGCCACAGTCACCTAGTTTTTTTTTTTTAAGAGAATGTGATGGGAAACCATGTCAAAGACTTCTTAAAGTCCAGGAAGACAACATCCACCCTGACACCCTCATCCAGGGACTTTGTGACCTGAACATAAAAAGAAATCAGGTTAGTCAGGCAGGACCTGCCCTCAATGAACCCATGTTGGTAGCCCCTGAGCATTACCTCCCCTGCTGGGGTTAAAGTGTTCTGCCCCAGGCCTTTGTTTCTTTCTGCAGCTGCTGTCAGATCAGTGTTCATTCTTAAACATAGGATCACCTTATTTGTTTGAAATAAACAGCAGAGGGCACTGTAAGCAAGTGGTGGTATTCATGACATTGGTAGAGATGCAGGTGAATCAGCCTTGCCTGTTGTACTCCTTGCTATTCGGTCCAGTGATGATATGGTCTGTACTGATGTGAAGGCACAGCAGGCATTTCGGTTCATTGCAAGGCCTGGTGCCTCAGTGAGGTTGGGAATTCATTCGTCTGCTCTCTGAAAGATGCTATTTGAGATTGAGGGGCTGCCTGTAAACCAAGTTTATCCCACATGCCTATCTTGAGACAATCATACTTTTCCAGGAAGAGTTGGAAGTCATTAAAGATGTGTTCAAGCTGGGGGCTGTAGGTGATAAACAGGGCTCCTGATTTTCTTGGTTTAAAAATCCCAAATTCTCTGATTTTTAAAAACCCCAAAATACATTTATATACATGAATAAAATGAAACACCACTATATAGGTATCAGTTGAATGCTATATTTTATTGATGTATTTACAATGTTTTAAAGCAATTTGGAAGCCTACCAGTTCCTCAATCACTATAATAAAATAAATTCTAAATACCTATAAACTTGGCATTTGATTTTGTTTTTTTTATCATGAAAAATCAGAACTCCCCCTGCCCCCTTCACTCACCAAGACACAGGTCTAGCTGTGGCTGCCAGAGCCCTGATATGCTAGTGCCCTACCCATGCTATTGCCCCTCACTACTGACCCACAGCTCCTTGACCCTGCTGATGCCTATCACTCCCCACCCACAGCCTTCCATTCCCCCAGCCCTACTGGTGCCCCTCACTCCAACCTCCACAGCCCCACCCCAGCATGCCCAAGCTCTGGCTACCACCCATGGGAAATGGCAGCTGCTGCAGCTGGAGCAGCGGGTGGACTACAGCTCCCCTCCCCATGAGCAGCAGAGTTGGAGCAGAGCCGATGCGGGGGGAGGGGAGGGCAATGGATGCGGGCAGCCTGCTGTGGGTTTGGGGCTCTCTGCCCTGCTGCCCTCTCCCAGGTGGGGCCTCTGTGGTCCAGTAGGCAGGACCCAATGTAGGAGGGCACAGTGGGGTGGGGTGGGGAGGCTCAGTGCTCCTGCCATAGTGAGGTTCCCCCCTGTGTACCCAGCAGCAGTGAGTGACACAAATTCCACACTGTCACCCCTGCTGCTGCTGGGTGGACAGGGGGCGCTTTGCCATGGTGGCATAGAGCTCCTGGCAGAAGCACTGAGTCTCCCTGGCCCACTCCGCCCTCTTGCACTGTATCCCACCCACTAGGCCACAGAGTCCCCTAGGAGGGGGGTAGCAGGGCAGGGAGCCCTGAGCCAGCAACAGGCAACCTGCATCTGCCACCAGCCTATGCACAAATCTGGTGGCCTCCATATCCCCCAAGAAGGGCACACAGTGGCAGGCAGCCAGCCCCTCCCCCCTGCCCTCCAGATGAGCCACCTGTGGCTCTATCTTGCTCCCCAGCCAGGCCCTGTGGCTGCACATTCCCACCCCACACACCACCCCTGCTGGGCAGTGCTCCCAGCTCTATCCCTGCCCAACTCCCTCCCTCACTAATTGGGCTTCAATTCCATGCCCTCTCCCACCCACCCTGCATCCCCCTGACTACCTGCAGGGAGCAGCTTTCCATGCTGCCTGGATGCCACATGCATGTGTGCACACACACATGCTTATGCCACCCCCTGTCTGATCTTCCTCCTTCAGCTCCACACAGCTTCTTGACAGCTGGAATTCTGCCAACTTGCAAGGGGAAACCCACTGTTTCCCATGTAATAAATAGGTTGCCTGGCCTAGGTTCCCAGGAGGTGAAAGCAGTAATCCTCCCTTGTATTTCCAGGGGCAGGTCCTTTAGGTGTTTATCTAGTTCCTCCTGATATTGTGCCATGGGGTTCTCTGTCAGGAGTCTGTAAAATTCCTCACAGGAAAGCTCTCTCTGTTTGCCAAATGTAGACTGTTTTGTCTATGACAACAGTAATACTTCCCTTACCAGCCTGTTTGTATGATAATATCTGGGTTGTTTTTTGAGGCTGAACATGGCTCTCTGTTCCACAGAACAGTGGTTGTAACATAAATATTGTTGCTTTTTAGCAGTCTCAGAGTGAGAACAAAAGGACAAATAGTTTATGTATAGGTGCAGAGTTAGGTTGCAGCCATCAGGTGAAACCCATGAACCGTCCTTCTTGTGCTGCATATAGGTCTGGTTTGTGACAGCTTGATCACTGTATGTCTCCTTGCTATGGAAAATTTCCCTCCATCTTAGGCAGTGGAAAAAAGTCTTGAGTCCTCCATGGTTGTTAAGCTGTACCATATTGAGTTGTACTAGGACAGAAAGAAAGACCATGGGATAATACAGACACCTCATGCAGGCTGAGAGGTGGTTTCTCTTTTTTCTTTTTTTGTGGCTAGGTTAATGGTATTACCATGGATTTTAGAGTTCTTGTTGGACTATGCAAGTTTAAAAAATGTTGCTTCCTTCTTTTTTAAGAATTGTGAAGCTGTTTGTGATAGGCTTTGTGGCTGGATGCACAGATCTCCCGGTCAATGGCTATGTCTGGGTGGTTCAATAAAACAGTGCCAGGATACACAATGTCAGTGATCCACATATTAAATGGAGTTGTATATAATGAAATGACATGTCACTTCAATTATCCATACACTATATGCTTCACTTCAGGCAATTCCTAAAGCATGTCGTTTGAAAATATATTGAGGTTTCTGAGGAATCCTAGAAGGGCAGTGTCATGGGGTTATATTCTGATTTGATTCAACTGATATGGAAATGGAGCTTTTTCTTAAAAGCAAATCTTTATAAAATGTGGGGCCAAAATGCTTTCCGGAGTAATGCTACTATTTGATCTCAATAGGAAATGAACCAGAAAATAATTTGATGTTTGGTGTATTGTTGTTATCCAAAGCAAGAAAAAGAGGAGAGAAAATTATATACAAACAACACATTCTTAAAGTAATGTTTAAGATAGTGGCCTTTTTAATATTAGCACAATCACTGCATTCTCCCTGGAAACTCTAACCGAATTCTTGCATAAAAACGCTTAGCCAAATGTACAACCCTGGTGTAGACAGATGCAGTGATGAAACTAGACTGTTCTCAGTGGTGGCAGATGACAGAACAGGGAGCAAAGGTCTTAAGTTGCAGCAAGGGAAATTTAGGTTAAATATTAAGAAAATCTTTCTCATGGGGAGGATAGTAAAGGAACAGGCTACCTAGAGAGGTTGTGGAATCTCCATCCTTGGAGGTTTTTAAGCCTTGGCTGGGGTGATATAGTTGGGGATAGTCCTGCTTTGAGCAGGGGTTGGACTAGATGACCCCCTGAGATCCCTTCCACCCCTAATTTTCTGATCTTATTAATTCAGTTGAATGCAGCTCCCCTGAGTTGCACCAGCTACTCCTAGGCTAAATTTGGATCACTCTAGATATTTTGGAACTCTGATAAAATTGCATATATTTTAGGCATCATTTAAGCTTAAGGAAGAAAAGAAAGAAAAAAAAACTTAAGGAAGAAAAGAAAGAAAAAAGGGATTATTTCTAATAATAATACAGGAAGAAGGAAGACAATGGCTAGATGCGCAGAAAGTGAATAATCATATACCAGAGAGAAACTTCATGTAGCAATCATCACTTTTTAAAAAATCAATAAATAGCATTTTGATTTAAGAGAGACATTTATGTATGTTTGAGTCCTTGAAATGCACAGTCTGTATATATACCACATGCTTTTGATAGCTGTGTGATAAATTGAAGGCTAAGTCACAAATTGCATGTTCCCTGAATCCATTGCCCTGTCACTTATTCCAGTCTCCTGGAAGTGTTGCACTTGCCAGCATTTTTTTAAGAACATCTTTGATCAGCTATGGGTTTTGTTGTAATATTTCTGCTTTAACTGCTTTGGTGGAGCCAAGACAAGGGATCTTCAGCATCAACAGGACTTAGCAAAAGAGCTTTGGATCTTCTTCCTCTGTTGACTGGACAGGGAACAGTTGAGTAATTTTTGGGTGCCTTTGAAGGAGGTAGAGAACCTCTGTCTTAGTAGCCATTGTATACACCCCAGTGTATGCTTTTATTGAAGAAGAACAGTCTTTTGTGCTGCTTAGACCTTTGGGTTGCATTTGTTTTCCCCAAGAGATAACATCTCTCTCTCTCTTTTTTTCTCTCTCTCAGGAGCAAAACTAGAAGCTATCTTGTTCAGCCAGAGCCACAGAACAATCAGGAAGAGATCCAGGACTGAAAGGCTCCCTTGCCTGTTCTAGGAGCCGTGCCTGGCCTGGCTTTAGGGACACTCGGAGATCAGATGAGATGGGAGGGGTTCTGACCAAGCACTCTCCTGGGGGGACACCATGATACCATTCTGCCACAAAAAAAATTTCTTCCTTTCCTTTAAAAATGGAACTTTACATGCAAAAAAAAATAAAAATGGCACTGGTACCCAGAATTGGCAACTTCAAAACCTGTATAGTTAGAGATCATGATCTTCTCCCTCTGCCCCCTTCTTGAGTAGTTAGTACTGTGGGGGTATGGCTGAAGAGAGAAGATTCCTGCTTTAAGAATTAGACATAAAACATGTTATTTTTATCAGGTTATGCAGTACTAACTTCAAGCCATGATAGTTTTAGATATAGACACAATACATATTTTTATTAACATAATTTTTTTCTCAACAAATGCAGATTGCAGCATATGTCAATCTCAGGACAGGGAAGCATAATATAAATATTCCATAATTTGGGATTAATGCATAATTTACTTTTTATATTTGCCACTTCTGAGTAGTCTATCGAACTCATGACATTCGGGTCTTTCTGCAGCACCACACAACCATCTATATCCCTGTATTTTGGATGGAGAGTTCAACTAGATTTTAGACTGCAAACTCCTGAGGACTATCTCTTCCTGTGTTTCTCGTCAATATGTTCCAGGTTTGGATGCTACCAAAATAAAATAAATATGTAAATGACTTGTTGATGCCATTATTTTATTTCTGTGCCTCATCCTTAGGGACTTATCCAAAAGTGTGCAAGCATTTTATGTGTCAAAGGGTATTTCATGTGAACTGGTAAAGAAGGGAAACTTGTTCCAAACCAGAGTTGGGTAAGAACAATAAACAATCTTATGAAGTACAACTTAATGTCAGATTTTCATCAATAAAATCCAGCCAAACAGAAAGCATATGTCACTTACATGAATGAAAGGGGTAGATGTCAGATGTGACAGGAAATAATGTGATATTCTGTCAGATAAAATGTGATTTGCACTTCAGGGAAAGAAAATGAGAGAACATACTGGAACGACATATTATAGAAAATCATTGAGTTGGCAGGGACATGTAGTCATTTCCCTCTGCTTCATGCCCAGATTGAGTTAGTTATTCCTAAACCATCTCAAATAGATTAATCTCTCCCATGATGGCACTTCCACAACTTGCCTTGGCAGCTTGTTCTATTTCCTGTTTTTCTTGCTTCAACTTAAACTCATTACTTTTCATTGACTCTTGAGAATTATTCATCCCAGTCTTCTTTCTAGCATTTCTATAATGTGGTATATATTGTCTTCACTTTACCTTTTACTGTTCCAGTTTGCTTTTCTTTCTTATTATGCACACCTTTTAAAAAATTCTTTACAACCCATACTTTTTGTTGTTTTTTTTGGGGGGGGGGGGGGGAGGTTGCATATTGTGCATGGTCCACAAAACCAAATAATTTATGCTAAGGGATATTCAACAGTAGGTTTGTTTGACTCAAATTTCCCATCGGTAAGATCATATAAGGTAACCACATAGCAAGAGTACAGGGAAAAGTACTATTCTGAGAACAAATTGCTCCTGGCCTCCAGTGTTTTAAGAATCCACATCAGGTAGGCCTGATCTGAGCTTAATTAGATGATACTGTACTTAAAATGCCAGCAACCAGCTGGAGCCCCATCAACACCTGATGAATTTGTGTAGGTATTAGCACTGGTAGGATATGTAGTATAAAGCAGCTGCTAAAGAACTTAAGAAATACTAAACAGAACAGTTTCACACAAGATACTCCCCTTAATCTAAAATTGCTCCTGTTAATACATTATTGGCTTAATTTTTTTATCTTTGTACTAATACTTGTTACACTTAGTGATAATGTCTCTAACTACTGGACAGTTCTGCCCAGAGCCTGGATGCAAGGACAAGAATCCTGATATTAGTAGTCTCACCACACAAGGACCACAAGACTGACATGGTGGAGAGGCTTGTGTGCAAGTAATAACCCAAGAACAATGCTGTGTGGAATTTTGGAACTTGATAGGATCACCTATGGCAGCAAGGTCAACCAAGTCCCTTTCTGAACTAATAGAAATCCAAAAATAAAAGCAAAAGTCCTCAATGGTGGAGCAGAGAGATGAAGAAAGAATACTGCACAATGGCTGCAAAGGCAAATGAAGGCTGAAGCGAAATAGAAACCTCTGATCATCTAGGTTAGAAGATAATCCTTGGAGAATGTTGAACATTTCCCCTACCTGCATAGCCACCTTTCCCAAAAAAGTAAACATAGATGACAATATTCAACAGCAGCTATAATCTGTCAGCGCTGCCTTTGGACCGCTCCCATATCAGGACCCAAACAAAACGTCTTGTTTACCAGGCTGTTGTCATTCCTACTCTGTTGTATGGGTGTGCATCTTGGATGACATATCAGAAATACCTGAAAGTTTTGGAACATTACCTTCAGTGATGTCTTCAGAAAATCCTCCATATCATTTGAAAGGATAGAAGAATGAATGCCAGCATACTGACTCAAGCCAACAGCACCAGAATTGAAACAATGTTTATATGGCACCAGCTCCATTGGACAGGGTATGTCCTAATGATGTCTGACAACTGGTTCCTAAAATAGGTCCTGTACTCTGGACTCACTGATGGTTACCGCTCTAGAGGTGGGCAAAAGAAGAGATTCATGGAAATCTTGAAGGCAAATCTGAAGAAATGTGATACTAATATCAATACCTGTGAGATTCAAGCACTGAATCATCCTCAATGGTACCTTGATGTACAAATCATTTTGAACACACTCACCTCATTATGGAGATGAATAGACAAAAAACACGAAGAGAGCTATGGCCCAACTTGACCAGGATCATCATCATCATCTTCCTCAAGCTATTTGCAACATCTGTAGTCAAACATGCAGAACTTGGATCGTCCTCCTCAGTCATCTATGGACTTGCCAATGATTATCCTATTTACTGGAAGACTGTCAACCTTGCATTAAAAGACTAATGTCACCTAGCCTACAGTTCGTTATTTCATCCTATGGGCTGCTCCTCACAGGTCATAGTAACATCTTACCACCACTGATCATGTCTGTCATGGAAATAAAAGAATTCTCTGAGGGTTGTGAGTTCAAATCTAGCATGGCCCATCTAAGGAAAATAGGGCTGTATTTTTAATGCATGTATACATATGTAGGTATGTGCATGTGATTATGGAGACACTAGAATAATAGTTGTTAGGCAAGGGGTGCCTCACCATGGTGGTGCAAGTGGCATGGGACTCCTGGCACCAGCACTAAGCCTGCCTTGCCCTCCTTTGCCCTGCCACACCAGGTCCCACCCACTGGACTGTGGAGGCACAAACATATCAGGTTATTAATATGTTAATAATATTAATATATTAATAAAATGTTTAGTCTAAACATTAATAAATATAATAATAAAATAAGAAGGTATACAAAGAAAGCAAAAGGTATTGCTGAATCCCACTTGCTAGGCTAGCAAGTAGGAAAACAATGGTAGCAGCCTTTGCTGTCTAACACCACTAAGCTTCTGGAAGATAGCTCAGTAACTAACCCCAATGCAGAAAGCAGCCAAGTTCAAACAATGCTGCTTTTTATGCTATTTTTCCATCCCTCCCCCAGAGCACTGGGATTGGAAGGAACCTCAGGGAAGGATCACAGTCACTGGCCAGCTACACAGTCAATAATGAGAGCAGTTCTTCCCCCCTCTTATGCCTCCCTCTCCTTACTTTTTGTTTCCCTGCAGGCAAGCCCAGCTTCAGCTTTAAACACAAAACATTTTGAAATTTTCAAAATGTTTTGACTCACCTTGTTTCATTTCGAGGCTGTTTCAAAGCCCTTCATTTTGTTTCGATTTCACTGTTTCAAGCTCATAACAAGTCAAAACAGTGTTGAAACAAAACAGCCAGTGATATTTCGCACAGCCCTAATTTATACAAATCAAAGTTTTTTTTCCAGCCTACACCCAAAATTTATTTAATCACAAAAATAAGTGTGTTAGGGGAGAAAACAGAATGCATTTGGGTGAAAGCCAAAGTACTTTATAAAGGGTAGTCAAGTGAAAGAAACAATGCTATGTGATCAATGGCAGCACACAGATGTAGCATCAGAATCATTAAAAGAAATCACGTATAGTTAAATAATATAGATCCTAGAGTATGTTCAAGTAATTTTCTGAACAGTGAACAAATTCAAAGCAATTCTAGTGGCTCACAGATAATTAAAAAAGGAAATGAGTAAATTCATTAAATAAGTATTTTTTCACATTATTCCCATAACTCTATTCAGTTTCTTTGTATATTCTATTAACTCAGTTGACATGGTTATTTACATGCAAAGTGATGTCACTATAAAACTTGCATATATGACTGCTTCATAAGATTTGTTTACCAGTTTCATTTTATGTTAAAGATTTCAAATGCTAATATAAACTGTTCAGTTTTGATTTTCCAGTAGTTTTTTTTTCAAATCACTGAAAAATACATATGCTGTTTCAGGGATTCACATGGGTTTAGGTCCAAAGCTTGTTAAAAGTACAGCAAAAGACTCCTGATTTATTTCAATGGGCTTTGCATAATCCTTATGCTGAAGAATATGTTTCAGAATACTTTCAACCAGGTTGTATTTGGCACATTCATGCTGCTCAATAAGAGCAGTGGGGACCTTATCTATTCCTTTCCTGAGATAGGCAGTATTGATGGTTTGAGTTGATGAAGTCTTCATGCTATTGCCCTTCATAGATGGCTGAGGGGAGATGGGGTGCTGCCATCTTCCTTATACTCTACAATGCCCTGAATACTTGGTCAGCCACAGAGGAGAACAGAGTGCAACACTCGTAGGGCACATCCAGATGAGTGTGGACATTTGGTTCCTCGGGGACAAGTAGACGCGATGCACCTTGCACAGCAGGTACTTGTCCCCAGGGAATGCCAGTGCCACACGTGCTTTGGGCTGCAGCTGCAGTGATCCTGCCAAGTGGAGCCTGCAGCACAACTCCGGGTGGCCCAGCTCTGCTTTTCAGTAGCACGTGCACTGGCCCTTTCCCTGCCCCCACCCCAGGGTTTTTTGACCCCTGAATATCCCAGAGCAGTGCATGTACAGGCAGCATGCCCTTGCAGTGTGGAGAATGCCTGACTGTGTGGTATGTGGCGCTGCAGATGTGTTTGCAGTGCCACATAACACATGGACATGCTCATCTGGATGTACCCATCAAGGGTTGCTGTGGTGGGTGTTCACCAACAGTGTGAATATCAGGCATATCAGACCTAATATAGTTCATTACTTATCATGGTTTAGCAAATTTTAATTGTATACTTTTAACCATTTTTGCAAAACTGTAAAAAAAAGTCTTGTTTGATTTGTATAGGTTCAAGTTATTAACTTAATTTTGAATTGTTTTTATTGTTTTGAGATGAAAAGAGAATATATTCAGTTCCCAAGAGACTCATGTTGATCTTTTCATATTCGATGCCTGACATTGTTTCTGTTAAGACTTCTGAAAACTACTGCATTGGTTTTTGCTACTTCCGATTACCATTCCACTCTGTTTTATTAGGTTTTTTTCTCTGTTCTTCAAATTCTGTTTTGCAGAGATATGACAGAGTACATTTTTAAGTAGTGAAAAAGCAGTGGCTCCACAAATCCTGTTAAATAAAATCTGTCGGCAAGCAGCATAATACTCAAGATGGCTGGGAGATATAGACATGCATTTGATTTTCCTGTAGATAGAAATCACTCCACAAATGCTATACTGGCTTTACACTTTATTTTCATGATTTTGGAAGATTCTAGAATTGTTTTAGGTAAAATGAAAAAGAAAGTGGATTGATACATATATGCATGTTTTTTTTCCTCTTGATATTTCTTATTTTGTCAAGCTGAAGTGTTTTGAAAAAATAAACTCTATAGCGTATTTAATTCTGAAGGATAACAACATAGCAGAGAAATAAAAAGAACAAACAGTAAATGAGTGGATTTTAGCATGACTGTCTATTGGGTTTGTTCATTTTGTATCATTATTGAAACAGTATAAAGTACCTGTTTTAATTGATATAGATGTTCTAAAAAGTCAAGAAAGCAGAATGTTCTTCAGAAATTGGAAACCTGCAGCTTACTGCTGGATTGTATTCTTCCCAACTTAGTGCATTTAAATCTCCAGAATTTGAAATATTGCTTTAGTGTCTTGGAATGTTTGGGGGAGAAGATCACATGGGTCTGGCTAACACACCAAACCATGAAACAGCAACCTCCAGAACTGAAAGCATGGGTCCCTACAACTTGAACTAAATACTCATGCTCTCCTCACTTCCTTTACAGATGGTGAAATTATACGCTAACCAATAGGTTATGCAAGTACCTAAGTTAAGGTCATGGAAATAGCATGGTAATGGGGCTCAGCTATTATGGTAATGGATATCATATAATAATTCAATTAAAATGCAAAAGAAGATGAAAACTAGTTCAGCTTTAACTCCGCATATGGATTCTGAAACAATATTTTTTGCGATTTCTTGGTCTAATAAAAGGTATAATCTTTGAATGAAGATTTCTAGAATTTTGCATTTCACATGTAGGAATCGTTCTTGTATTTTGGCATCTGGGTTTAAACTAGATTTTTCTCTCATATAAAAGCTAATAAACAGCTAAAAATTCATTACTCGTTTAAGCTGCAAACCATAAAGAACCCCACTATGAAGCATTAAAGACGTTATGCTTCTCCATGATGATCTACTGTGACTTTACTTGTAACAATTTTGTTCAGTTCCAGGTATTTCATCACCAGACAGATAATGAACAATAAGAATTCCAGGAACAACAAAAATTATTTTGGGAATGAAGAGAAATAGCTTTAAAAAAACAACCTAAATAGCTGCTGCTTCTTTCGTATGGTGTCAGACTCAGCTTCCAAATCTATGAGCCACTGTCTGGTATTATTGCTCAATGTGTGGATTCCATGTACCCTGCCTGGGCATTTGTAAAGTTTGCAGTTTTTGATCAAGTGCTGTGCTGTTTGTTGGATACCACATTCACACAGGGGACTATCCAATAGGCCTGTGCAAATAGGGAAGTATTTGATTCGTATTTGGCCGATTCAGAGGACAGTGAATCAATTCAGAGATTTAGATCACTGTCCAAATCAATTCAGCCGAATCGGCTTCAGAAGATTTGGCATTGATTTGGAGGGATTTGGAGATTTGCCCATACACTATAATGGGGAATCACTGAAATACCTGTAACTTTGTCATTTTTTGGCTGATGCAGATGAAAATTTCAGGATTGGTAGCCCATTCTGAGGGCATGAAGCCTGCCAAGTTTCAAGGAGATAGGTGCAGGGGTTTCACTGGCAGGGAGAACACAGCTTTCTTTTTAAAAAGTGTGGGGGAAAAAAAACCAAGAACAAATATAAATTTGAAAAAAATGGATTGGATAGGGCTAAGTAGAGGGATTATAGTTAGTAAGCTATATCTAATCCTAAGGATCCTAAAGATCCTAAAGATTCCTATCTTTAATCCTAAAGAATAGGAAGTAGCAGGAGACTGACTAGGTAGGAAGCTAAGCCAGTCCAGTACCTTTCAGACACTGTTGCTCAGGCAGAAACAGCTCACAAAAGGCACAAAAAGCCTGTAGACAGAGGCTTATATGCTGTTTCTACGTCCCTCCCCCAGAGCACTGTGATTGAAAGGGGACTCAGGGAAAGATCACAGTCACTGGCAAGCTACAAATCTCAGTCTTTCCTCCCCTGCTCCCCCTCCCTCTTCTCAGGTTCTGTACCCCTGAAAGAGTGCCTTCTGAATCTCTGAATCTTTTCCAAATAGATTTGGAGTTCTTTTTTTCTTCTCCTGATTCGACTTGGATTTGGTGATTTGGCCTCCAAAATGGGCTGAATCTTCTCTGAATCGAATCGCAGACCAAAGCTTTGCACACCCCTACTGTCCAAGATGTTCATCTTGTGAAGTATTGTTTTGAACCATCTGTATCCAGATCTTAGCCTGTTCAGCTTGACTCATGCTTCTCTATCAAGGTGATACCCAATGGGGCATTCATTTGGTGCTAGTGCAAAATACTGTAGAAATAGGTCCAACCTTTCCCAGTGGCTGGTCCGCTCTTGTTGCCCACAAGTTTGGTTCAGCATCCCCATTCTCTTCCAGAAATGTGTGGGCTTCATGAACAAATGGTTTATGACGTCTAAATCTCTTAAGCCTCCATCTGTTTGGGTCTTCAGTTAACAGTTGATGGAGCAGGTGATTTTGTCATCTCTTGCCTCTGTTGCCAATAACGATGTTAGGGTTTGTCTTCTTATATCACTTGGTCTAATGCCAAGTGAGTGCAGCGTGTGTGTGTGTAAGTTGTGCAGCCTGTTATGAGTCTCAGTGCACTGCTAAGTACGGTATCAAGCTTTTTAGTGTGACAACTTCTGAACCATACAGGAACACAATATTCTGCTGGGACATGTACATTGCAAGTGTGGTGGTTCTGGGCACTTTGAAGTTGGCACTCAATGTCATGCTGGCTAAATATCTTAAGGCAGCTACCTGTGCAGAGACTTTACTGCTGACCTTCTGAATGTGATGCTTATAGGTGAGGGAATGGTCCAATGTGGCTCCTAGGTAAGTTGGGGTATGCTCAAGGGAAAGGATGTGGTTGCCTACTCTGATATTCAGTGTGCTCATGGCTCAATAATTGTCCAGGTGGAAGAGTGAAGATACCAAGTTATTGATGCTCAACTTTAAGTGCCATTTGTGGAGATAGTCAGCGATGAGTTCCATATAAGCCCTCAGGGTCTTTTCCAGTTTTATCATGTCTATTTCTTGGGTTACTATGGTGACATCATCAGTTTACATGTTTCACTTAGATGTATGTGGGAAACCTGAAAAAGATACTCTGACAAGTATTGGTGCTAGCACTGACCCCTGGAGGACTCTATTCTTCAGACTTCATACTCTGCAGGTGCATCTACATGTTCATTAATGCACTGTGCTTACTGAGCATTAAGGTTGGTACCTGTAATAACAAGTACTAACTCAATGTGCAGTAACCAATGCTACTGTGCAATAGCACTAGGGCAAGGTTTTTTGTTATATTAATGCACAGTAGACTAATTATGCTGTATATTAGTGTACTGGCATAGCTTTTGCTATGATGCACTCATGTGCAGTAGAATTAATGTACTGTGCATTTAGCATCTTGTATAGATGCATCCAGCTTTTCCAATTTTGATACTAAATAGCTCAAAAAGACCTAGCATGTCTAAGTGTTGATAAAGCAAAGAGATTCTTGAACATATGTTAAAAGGATGTGAACACCAAGAAAAAGCAGTATTAGTTAGGATGGTGTGCAAGGATACAACTAGGATAAATGGACTGAAATTTTAAAAAAAGATTAAATTGAATTTAATATCAGGAAAAAAAATCCTAGCTAGAAGATTTATTTATTTCCTAAAGAATTTATGGTAGCACCTCCTTTTGACACACACAAAACCAAGCTGTTCAGTGTTATACAATAATAGATTATAGTAAATAACTATAGTTCAAATAACACTTTGTGTTTGAACTAGGAGGGACTAAACCTGCATTGTCTGGGGAAGATTTAATAAGCCCTTATTCAATATGCCTGTAAAAAAAGTCTCTTAGAATTACATGCTCAATAGACATATTTGACCAAATTATCCTCAGTGGGTTCAGTGCAGTTGGTGCATATGGCTAATGGCTGATTCAACCCACAGTAGGAGAACAGTATTTGAACATGATAAAAGAAGCTAATGAGCTTGCATTTAATATGCCGTATGCATTTTGGGTCACCTTATTATAGTAAGGTTACTGTAGAAAAGAAGTTACAGCACAGGTCAATCAGTATTGTGATACAGAGGCTCGAGGATCTCAATTTTCTAAAAGATTTAAGAAACTAGGTCTGTATTAATGGTAAAAATTAAGAGGAGCATAGAGGTATAACTACAAACTTTTTGAACTAAAATCAGAGATAAGAACAGAGGTTCATCATTAACTTAAGATAAGGTAGGCTTAATACCAATCGACTTGGATAGAAATTCTTCACCATACCATTGACAAATACTATATTGTAATCCATTTTAATGAGGAGAGAGATAGATGACTGGCAATGGGATATTGAAAGCTACAGGCTGCAAGTATCATTACCTACCTAGTGAGGAATATTTTTACAGACCCACACATGATATTTAGTTTTGTATCATTTTAAAAAAATAAACTATATGAGTATTTTTTGTAGATTAAAAGGAGCTGAAATCTAGTTTAGGTCCCAGTCTTTCAAAATTCTCTCATATATAAATATGAGCCTTTGAGATAAATAGAAGATTCTGTGTGCGTGTGCATTCAAAGGTCTCTGGGATGATACAGGACTTGGTTCTACCTTGGTTCTCTTACATTCAATAAAAGGAGAGTAAATTGGTAATGACAGGAAGTCAGAAATACAGATTTATTTGTATTTAAAAAAATTTGTATTTATTTGTATCTAAACCCCATAGGGAAGCTTATCTTTTTGTCAACTATAAGGTAGTTATACAGAGATGGAACCTAGTATTTTTAGTATTAAAAAGCACCATTTTTATTATAAACTTACTAATTCAAGCTTATTGATGTGCTTTGGTTCATTCCCCCGCCCCTCACATTGCTCTCATTGTCCAACATCTGCACCGTGATCTTATTTATTATGGAATATTTCTCCCTCAAGGATGAAATGCTGACTCCACTGAAACTGTCGCTGAGTTCAGTAAGATAGGATTTCTCCCCATATATATAAAAACATGTTTTCAAAAGTGTTGAGACCAATAGTCCCTTTATTATTGATCCTGCAGGCTGGTGTCAGGAGACCAGAAAATCTGGCCAGGTCCCAAGGAGATTGGACCATGCAGTCTATTATATAAAAATAAGAGTTGCAATATCAGCCACCTATAATGAGCATTCTGCTTGGAAGGATGAAAAGGTCTGTGAATGCCTGCTTGTTAAACGGAAAGAAAGAGAGAACTATGATAGAAATAGAAAGAACTGAAGATCAATTCTGTGCCCTTACAACACTGTATTACCTTTGTGTATTACTCCATTGAGGTCCATCTGTATTCTGTGTTCTCTTTCTTACCTCTTTAGCAGATGCCTCTCACTTTGCTTACCCATAAAAGCAAGTCTTCATCTGGTGTAAATCAATGCAACCTTCCTGGCCACAATGAGATATGTTGAGCATCTACCCCAGAATATTTAATGGAGAATAAAATTTAGGAACAAACCAGTTACTCCAACTCCAAACTAAAACAGATATGATAGCTACTGAGATCAAACATACTTTTCTCAGGGCACTTTTACACATACACCAGGGGGTGGTGGAAAAGGGGCAGCATTTTAATTACAGAAGCTCCAAGATCCACTCTAACTAAAGTGCAGCAGCATCTCATCTATCAGCACCCCTATGCTTCAAAATGGCAGTGGGGGTGCTTGAACGAAAGCTCATTCAATGAGCTTTCGTTCAAGCACCCCTACGTCCATTTTGAAGTGCAGGGACACTGCTACATGAGACATGGGAGGCTGTTGGAGTGCAGTAATTGCCACCCTCCAGTAGACTTGATTAATCAAGTCTTTTCTGATGTGCTGTAATTACAGTGCATTGGAGCAGGCTCTGTGCTTGTGTACAGGCACCCTCATATTGTCAGTTTTATGACTATTTCTGATGTAAATAGTTTGTATTATTAAAGCTTTTCAACAGCTTAAACCTAATCTTATATCAAATTAGGCAGGCGTCTTTCATATTATACTGTAAGGAAATATTGTATATAGTAAAGACTTGTAAATCCAAATTATTTTTTAACATCAAGATTTGGCATTTTCTTATTACTATATTTACATGAAATTGTGTATTATTGCAGCAATATAATTGTCAGAAAAATATATGGTTTATCTGGCAGAGTATATAGTTGATTGCTCTTCTGAGAGCAATTAAAGCACTTGGAGCCAGAACAGGATGTACTGAATCACGCAGCTGCCCTGAATGTACTATATTAGACTTCTTTGACAATTCAAATGAAATTAAAAAAAAAAATCAAGAAGGAAAAAAGATGTAAGTTAAAAGAGTTAATTTTCCAGCAAAGTAAATTATAAAACAAAAAGGGTTTTCAATTATACAAATTCCTATCAAGCAGTTTCTCTTGAGTGATGATTTGTGTTAATAAACATAGATTTTTTTTTCTTTTGAAAGAGAAGAGTTTCTCCATTGAAAAAAGCTGCTGGAAGAACTAAAAGTAGGTGAAGATACTAACATATATTCAATTATCCCTTGAATCAAAGGTTAGATATTCTTATTACTGTGGCTACATTTCATACTATTTGTTATATTTGGTTGTATTATCTATATTTGATTGTTAATAACTGGTATTCATACACTGTAATTAAAAATCCTACTTCTAGCAGGGAACAATAAAATATGCATATTTTATAATTGTCCTTTTCTGGCCATCTCCTTATTCATCAATCATCATCAGTCATTCATCATTCTTTTGTCATAACAGAAGTAGATAAGAGTTTGTTATGAATCTATTACTAATACAGTATATAATTCCTGAAACTCTTCATTTCCAACTCCAGTGAAATCCACAATCAACATTCTGCTATGCAGAAACATCATGCTATGAATCAGATTATGAAACTGTTCTCCAAGAATAGCCAAAGTTAACTTAATAGGTGTTCTCATGCAGTAAGTGGGGTGGTGGTTGGGGTGTTGGTTGGATGGCAAAAAATATCTTACTGTAGTTCCAGAGAGGAATTTGAGCCCTTCTCCAGATTTGTACTGAAGGTTGCCTCCAGTTAACCTATAAATGAGTCATTTGGGCTCATGAATCAAGTGCAGATGGGTGCAAAGCTGGCCATATCACTCCCTTGTACTATTGCCTAAAGAAACCAGAGCGCCCTAACTATGTTTCCCTGATGGGTGGCCATTAGCCTTGGGCAGACCTTTGGCATTGACTTGTTCATCTGATAAGATACTGTTCAATATAAGTTAAAAATATTAAAATCTAGCCTTAAATGGGTAAAAGGATGCATTTTAGCTCATCTTTAGTGGACACTCTTCCAGTGTCTGATAGGGACAATTAATAGATAAATGGGAAAGTTAAATTTGAAAATGGATGTGAAGGAGTGTGATTAAGATCATCTGTGTGCCCAATATAAATTCTCAAAAACTACAGAAGATCATTTGGCAGTTTATCTGGGACAGTGCCACTGTACAAAGAGGGGCAAGATTTTAGGAGTTACTCAACCAAATGACAGCACCCTTTCCTGGCAATACTGAGAGTAAAGATAGTGTTTACACGGCAACAAGCTGAGGTTAATTCTACAGGATCCTCATCTACACATATTCTCCACTTCCTCCTTGCTCCCCCACCTTCCTTCAAAGAGGGGTTATACTAAAACAACTTTATCATCCCTAGACTGAGGATTTCTCTCCTGGTTCAGTTCTCCTGGCATGTGAGCTACGCATTTGGAATATGATATTCACAGTTGTCTTTAAAATGGAATTATACAACATAAGCAGTATTTCTTTCAACTTATTGTATTAAAGAAGTGTTACTAAACACTGTAACATACAATTATAGCAAAGCACCATTATTTTTATTTGTTTTATGATGTGAAGTTATTTAAGGTGTTCATAAAAATATGAGACTCAGTCAGCATATTGATAGAAACTATTAATAAAAACAGTGTGACATTATTATTTGTGGTCTGTGTGAGATTATGAATATATAACCAGCTCTGCTAGTACACCTAACTGTACAATACAGCAAGGCACAACATGAAGAAACAATTCCTTCTGATTTTAGGGTTTGATCACTTTGTGCACTGAAATCGAAGAGTAATTAATAGCTGTTGTGAATTTGGACTAGATACTCTAAATACATGTGTATTTTTTGTTGATTCTTCAGTGAATGCATTGAAGTTGTCTGTAGAAAGCAGGTAAATACCATTATTATCCATAGTAACCAATGATACTTCATAAATTTTGTGAAGTGTCACAACATTAGCAACATACACTAATATCTGTCTTTATTAATGGAAACATTAAGTATATTTTCTACTTCAGGAAAAGTGTGCGACTTAAATGACATGAAGTTCTCTCCCACAAAATCTGTGGTTACTATTAAAAAGAGAGATGCATATAAAAGTGGAAAAGTCTAATTTATTTGATTAAAAAGGCATTATAATTACCAACCTATAAACAAATCAAACAACACATTTTATTTTCTGCTTATCTATGTTGAAATATTTTTTGAAGTGGAAGAAAATAAGGCAAACATGCTGATTCAGACTGTGTTGATATTTATGCTCCAGGCCAAAAAAATACAGCTAATTGGTTTTATATAATTTTTGCATAAAATCCTTTCACAGAAGAGTAGACACTATATTTTATGTTCATAGATGATATATAGCTTTAAGGAAAGAGGGAAAAAACAGTTTTAATGTTTAGATTGCATTTAAACTCAAAATTAACAACAGATTCATTTCCCTTCTTTCTATACATGTTCTTTGGTAGGGACAGAGGTTTGGTGGTATATGGGAAGTACTGAAAAGAATGAGGTGCTCTCTTCCTTTGCTTTGCAGGAAGTGTTCTGCTAGCCAGCAGCTGGTTTCCCCTATCAACGGCCTCTTCTCCCTTCCAGCCTGTCGCTATTTTCAGAATAGGAAGGGAGAAAGAGATGTGGTGGGCCAGTAGGGGGTGCTCCTGCATTGAGCCACCCACCTCACTGTGCCTGACCAACTTCCAGGCTCTGAGTGCCTCCCTGGGGGCACCTCATGTCTGGCTGACTGGGGTGTTCAGCCTGGGGGATGCATCTAGTGTGGGCTGGGCACCCGCGGCTGCAGCATTTGTTTTCATCCGGAGTACTGCGAGCTTGTGCTCGTGTTAGAGCTTGGCCTCTCTAGCTTCATGCTCATGCTGGGCTTCTCTGGCCTCCAGCTCCTCACGCTGGTGCTGGGCCTCCAGTTCCATCCTTTTCAACTCTAGCTCATGCTTGAACTTCCACTCTCACTCCTCAGCTTCTAGCTGCAGCTGGAATTTCCAGAAGTCCCACTCAGAGGGTGGCTCCTCAGTGCCCCCCATGGGTTCTGGAAGGACACGCAGAGGTGATCTTGCAGCCTGGTCATTATCACACAGGATCTTAATCAGGTCTTCTCTCTTTTGCTCCTTCCTCACTGGAAGGCCTCTCTCCTTCATCAGCTCTCTCAAGTCAGCCACTGTCAGGTGGTCATACTCGTCAGCCATCCTAGCTATCTACACTGTCCAATTGACCCGATGCCAAATTAGAAATAGTTTGCTCAAGGGTTTTCAGTGACTCTATTCCCTTCCCCAAATTATGCCTTC
>NW_005842074.1:334965-335501 GCF_000455745.1 Alligator sinensis
AGATCTCGGGTAGTTTACTCACAAGTATCATCCAGAGGCTGTTGAAGATTCCTTCTGGAGGCAGGCAGTTCCTTGATCACGAGTTTTGAGAGAGAGCGCAAGTTTCAGATGGTCCAGCTCTTCTTTCCCTCTGAGTCTTCCTCATGACTGCTGCCTTCTCCTCCTGGGCAGTCCTTAACTTATATAGCCTTTATGACCTCATTTACCCGGTCCAATGGAGGCGAGGACCTGTTGGCTGTCAGTCAACCAATTTGAAATGCATCACTAGTTGCTGGGCAGACTGGCAGTTCCTAGGTCCCCAGGGAGCCCAAGCCCCTCACCCAGGTATGTGATGCCAATCACGTAGGCAGTGGGAGCAGGTTTCCTCCCTCCCTCAGGAATGTATCCAGCTCAGGTTACCTAAAGAGATAGGGTAAGGTGTGTACCCTCTGCAGGGCCCATCTTAACCAAATTGTCACAGAGCAGAGTTTTTGGGGAGAAACAGAGGTGGCCTTCTGCCACAAGGGAGCAGAAGGAGTTTATTCTAGGGGTTCCTC
>NW_005842074.1:335998-342151 GCF_000455745.1 Alligator sinensis
GGGCGCTGGGCTCCAATACACCCACCTCACCCTCCAGCAGAGGCTGAGAAAACCCCAGACCAAACTCCCTCCATTCCCTTTCCCCCTCCCATTCTGAAAACAGCTCAGAGGCTGGAAGGCAGCGCAGACACAAGTTACAAAGGATGCTATGTTTTGAAATTTCTTCATCTGAACCCTCATGCAATGTGGTTCAAATGTGTGCAGGTTTGGGCCCTTTCAAACCACTTTGCAGTTATGCACTTCTGTTTGGTCATGGCTGTAGAGTGCTTTCAGGGGCCAGATTGAGCAAAAATTGTCATTTCTGCCTCTGCTTGATTTCTCCTGCATACCCCCTAGAGGTGTCTTGTGTACCCCTAAGGGTATGAGTACCACAGTATGGGAATCTCTGCCTTAGACCGTTTAGAAACTAGGATGTAGTCTCTTTCTGCTTCCCATCGGTAATCAGTACTCAGGAATATTTGTGTAAAGGAGATGGCTGAAGCCTACTAAAAGAAAAATACTGAAAGCAAATCTGGTAAAAATGGTAATTTTGTCAAACATATTTTGCTGAGATTTCAGGTATTTTCACCCAATTCTACTAGATATATATGAAGACATATATATGTCCCCCTTGCTTTTGTTTGAGGGTCTCACAAATACTAATGACTTTATCCTCTGTAAGGTAGGACATTCTACAAATAGGAAGCTGAGAAACAAATTAAGCAGCAGCTCAAAAAAAAAGAAAAAACAAATATGTGGCAAAGCCAGGAATGTGCCCAAATTTCCAGAGGTGGACTCGAATGCCTTAATAAAAAAAATAATTATTATTAAATGGATAAATCAGACAAAAAGGTACTTAGACATCCCATACATTTCAGTTGAACAGGTCCAGAATTATGATCCACATTCAGCAGTTGTTTAATTCTGGAGGCCTTTCAACCAGCTGCCCTGCCAACCGGGGCTGCTCCAACCCAGCTCAATGTGCTGCAGTCCTGGGCACATGTTGAAAGGCAGTGTCCAGGAACAATAAACTCCTGTGCAATATGTGCCAGAGCTTATTGCTGATAATCTTTGGCTCAACATGTTCCAGAGTTTATTGCTGTGCAGTAATAACATGTGTAGATGCACCCTGTATTAAGCATACCAAACCTACCTATGCAGTGTATGCTGCACTGATTTTTGGGTTGCTTCCTGAATGCAATTCATGGAATTTATGTTAATCCACAAAACTATGTTCATACTGACTAATAGATCACTTTTTAAGTAATTTTTAAATCAGGTTTAAAAAGAGTTTTAATAGCCTCTAGTAGCATTATCAGAGATGAAAAAAAAGGGTTCCGTCTGGGAATGCCCATATTTAGCTACTGAGCATGGGAATTAGGAATACAACCTCTGAATCAGAACTTATTGGACCTTAAATGCTGAAGGTTGCAAATGAGAAGAACAGTGGAAAAAAACCCTAGTTCTACCCAGTTTTTGTTTTCCCTTTCAGTATCCATTCCCTGCCACTGTGCCACAGGATAACAGGAAAGATGGACTTATAGTCTTACCCAGTTAATGGCAGTTCTTATGTATCTATGTTGTTATAACCCTGAGTCTTGTTCTTTTTTTGTAAGAACCATTTGATTCTTCAGCATAACGATTCATTGTTTGTTTTTGCTTTCTTGTCTGAGATGACTCCGATATAAGGAGCATGTTTCCTATTACTGATACATATTTCAGTGCTACCAAATAAAATATCACAGTAAAAGACAGGTTAGCTGTACAGTATACTGTGATGCAGTATCTGGAATGTGATTTTTTCTAAGAGTTTGTTATAAGATTTTTCCAAGAATTATATTCTGAAAAAGACAAAATGACTATTTCTCTTTTCATAACTGCATACGGTATGTATTATGATTGGCTAAAGCCAGCTTTAATGAGGGTACTGCTGTATATTTAATTTCTGGTTGTTCAGCCAATACATACATTTGGCAGTTCCAAACTGCATAAAAATGATCAATAGAGATCATCACTTAAGTAGATTATTCCTATTTACTTCCACATGTAGGCCAATTTACATATTTTTCTAATGAAGTTCCTCTATAAGTCGTCATATCTTCTTTGATGAATATTCATAAGAATACAAAAGCAAATTTAACATTTTACTTCCTTTAATAACTATTCAATTGTTTGGAATATTTGGAATCTTATAGACAAAGTTTTCATAATAACATATTAGTCAAGGGGTTAATCCACAATGGAAAACTTGGACTGAGTGAAAGTAAAATGCATAGATGTCTGAATTTTTAAAAATATATTAAACTGGATAAACAGTCATCCCTCATTGCTTTCCAAACCATGCTGCTCTTTCACATCTATCCCTTTCCCATGGCTAATTCCCCATAACCTCTGCAGTCTAACTTTCCAATCTGGCAGTCCTCAGTCTCTATGGGAAGTGGCGCTAGTGAGTTAATGAGACATGCTGGCAAATGAAATACGTTGTCAAAAGAGTTCTGTCAGCTTCTCTTGGTATAATTCAAGACTGATTAAGAAAGAAGTTTGGAATTTGTAAAGACTTGGATTTTTTAGGCCACATAAACCCAAAGAAACATAAAGAAACAGAAGAACATTTTTTGAAGTGGCAATTTTTATGATTCTGCTGTGCCAATACCTAATTTATTTATAAAAGTAATTTAATCATTTTTCAAAGACTTACTGTGATAAATCTGGAAGCTGTAGCTGTTCATTAAAGTGTTAAGCAAACCATTCTCAACACATCCTTTTTTAACTAGGGAACTGTTCCAGGGCCTCCACTTTAAGACACTTACCCTACAAATTCACCAGTGGTAATCTTCTCAGTTTGAAAGTCTTTAGTGTCCTTTGTTTCAGAAGCGTACAGGAGGATGACAACAGAGCAGGCCAGTGTATTTAGAATGCTTAGACTTCTTCTGATAGCATCACCCTTGGCTACCAATTCCAGCTCCAAGTAAGCACAGTCTAGGAGTTTCCTGCCGCTCCACATGTACCAATTTTCTGGATTTCTGCCCTGTCCTCATCTTATACATGTACACTCAGACTACATAACCAACAGCAGTTATTAGAGCTGACATGCAAAATGGAGCTGGCAACAAGGAAAAAGCCTGGAAGCTTCTAGCTGAAACAACGTTGCAGTCTTTTTGGTCTTTATTCACCTGGACAGCAATCAAATTCAAATCAGGGTGTCCAGACTGTGGAATAAACTCCCTCCAGAGGTGGTGCAGTCACCTACCCTGGAGATTTTAAAGAGGAGACTAGACAGTCACTTTGCTGGGATCACCTAACTCCAGTTGTCTTCCTGCCAAGAGCAGCGGGGCTAGACCCGGTGATCTACAAGGTCCCTTCCAGCCCCTTACAATCTATTAATATACACTACAGCAAGAGGCTGCTAATGCTCAGTCTTCTTGTTTATTGCACATTGGTAGGGAAGTATCAGGCCACAGCCTTGAAACCAGGACCTTGGCCTGACAGCACAACTACTCATCTCAGCCTGCCACCCCATAGCTAGCTAGGCTAGTCAAAGCTGCCATGAAGCCTCCAGTAGGTCCTAACCCTGTCACTGGCTTGGCTAGCTGGATATTTGTGAAGTGTGTAACCCTCCACTTCGCAAATATAAAGCCCTGACTTGGCACAGGAAGTGTCTGGGAAACAGGACAACCTGACTTTTTGCTACACCTTCTGGCTTGCTCCTTGCTCCTTGTGTCGTTTTGCTACACCTTCTGGCTTGCTCCTTGGCTTTGCTTTCTGGTTGATCTCCCTGCTTCTTGACTTGGCTGGTCCCAGGGCTTTGCTCTTGATCTCCTGACTTCCTGACCTGGTTCAATCTCAGATTCTGTTTACCCATCCCCACCTGCAATCACTGAGCAGATGTAGACCTGGCTGCCTAGGTTCCAGTATGACTGGAAGACTGTGTGTATTTTCTCAAAATGTACAACATAACCTGCCTGTTGCTCTAACTGCAGATTGACCAAATAATTACATATAGTCTCTCATTCAAGTTGCTATTGTGCTCCTTGATTGTGAATAAAGCTGTTCCCTGTGGGAAAACATTACATCCCTTAGAGCAGTATGTGTTCAATGTTACAAGGCACGGAGTGAATCCTAGGAGGACAGTTGTTATATCTGATAATTGAGTAAACCAGTTCAATCCCCTTCAGACTAAGGAATGAGGGATTTCAGAGAGCATATTGGGTTGTGAGCAAAGGATGAAGGCACAAGTTTGTGAATTAGCACTTTTACACTCCTTGTTTTGTCTGATTAGGCCATTATTAACTTTTAAATGTTAATATCCGTACGAGCCCACGGGGACAATAGGGAAATGGGCTTTTACTGATGAACATAATAACGTTCAACTTGAGGCTGCAGCTGTAGAAAAAAAGAAAAAAAGAAAGAAAAAATCAGATGTTAACATTTCTTCAAAAGAAAACCCTTTGGATGGGCATAGGTGTTTCTTTATAACACTTAGCATTTGTTTTTCAATCTAAATCAGACTAAAGATCTTTCTTTAGTCAGGTAGTTAGAGAAGGTTTCAAAATGCATATGTATACTATAGTACTTATTGGCAAAGAGGAAAGCAGCTGATGTCTTATTCACAAACATCATAGGATACTTCAGATTTATCTGCAGTTAAAATACAGACTGGCAATGTGAAGCATACTTACTTCTTGATGGTACTGTAAAGAAAAATTAGAATGTGGCCTATTGTACAATCATGAAAATTCATGTAGATTATTTTAATATTTACTGTCTTCCATGTTTTTTTTGTTCCTTGATCTGTGTCCACTGGCTATAGCCACACTTAAATTCCCACATATTATATGAAAATAAAAATTAATAAAAACATGAAAATCCCAAATTTAAATTCAAAATTTAGGAAATATCAAGAAGCACAGTAATATTCAGATTATATGAATAGGTTGACTTACAAATATTTTGAAAAGTTTCACAGTTAATATAGGATGCTGAATCAGAAGTAAATCTTTTAATGACATGCTACATTCTGCCCATACTTATTTCCTACTGGAGGCAACATTTCATTCCTTAGTCCTAATCCCGATCCATTCATGTAGACTCTGAAACTATACCTCGTGCCAATAACTACAACAGAACTTCACGGGTATGCACCAGATGAGCACATATATGTGCATTTCCCCAGGGGAAAAGTTTGTGTGCACACACTGGTGCACTGCAAGTAGCCCCAGGTGGGGTAGGGGAGGCTGGGACCAGCACCTAGGCTGGCCCCAGTAGCCTTACCTGGGGTCCTGTGGGCTTCAAGGGGCTCCAGCAGTGTTAATCTGGTGCATGGAGCCTGGCCAGCAGTCGGAGTGTGCTTCTGGCCAGCCAGGCTCCAGTTTCAGGTGGTATGTGCTGCTGCCACATGTACCACCTACTGAGCTTTTTTCAGATGTGGGGGTTTTTTGACACCAGGATCTCCCAGTGTCAAAATTTTTTTTTTAAAAAGCAAATAACAAACTCTACCATGCTGCAAGTTAGCAGCATGGCAAATGCCTGTATGTGCAGCTCATGCAGTTTTTGGCACAGCAGACAGGTCTGTGGTGCTACAGACCACATGTATGCACACCATGTGACTAAAAGTAATGACTCTTCCCTTTTGCAGGACATGATTTTAAATTTTATGTCCTTATATAAAAGTACAATCATACATTATCCATAGATTTAAAATACAGCCTTATCTTGTATTTTAGGCTCGCTTTTTTGGAATTTACTAAGGGCCACCAATTGCTGATCTTTATTTGTAACCAGTAAAGTTTGCTTGGAACATCTTTGATGAGTTTTGCAGAAAGCTTATCTGAGGGCATAATTTCTTGATGTTGCTTGATAAAGGTAAAATTACTGCAAAATAGACTTTCCAGCAATTACACTTATAGCCTTAATAATCTGTGAAATGCTTTAGATATTATCTGCTTCTGTAGAAGGTCTGTCTAGTCAGTGGACATTTTGAAAGAGTTGTATGAAAGAACTGGATCTCTTTGGACACATTTAATGGTGAGACTATTTAAACAAATACACATATGCACACACCCACACACCCTCCTTCAAGACTGATAAAGAATTTCCTGATTCCACATTTTCTATATAGATAGATGCTAAGGTGATGGAGTGCTGATTGCCTTTATGGTTTGGGAATTTAGGGAA
>NW_005842074.1:342289-347124 GCF_000455745.1 Alligator sinensis
CTGGTTTGGGAAATTAGGAAAATAAGACAGAAGTTTAGTATTCAGACTTCTATTTGTGTTGTTTACCCTTTTCCTGCCTTTGTTTTTGGTGTGCACATTCACCATCTGAAACAGGATTGTTCTATCAGCTGTTTATTGTTTTCTGTGACTGGCTTATGTTAAATGAACTTAGAAAGAAAAATAAGACACATACCCGTGTCATTCCATTGTACATGATGGCAACATTTTGGGAGCTTACTTTTTCTCTCTACCACCAATATAGACTTGTGCTTCTAACCAGGATCTGATCATATTGAAGAGGATAAGTCATTTCACTTGAAAAATGGAGCAGCTCTTGCAGATGCCTCACTGAGAAAACCATCAGTACTTTCAGAAGCCAGTCTTCCTTCAGCAGGTCTGTATTCCAGCTCTTAGCATATTGTAATTTCTCCCCTAGTAAGTTACAGATTTTCTTAATTAGATTCATTTTAGAATAATTAATACCTATAATGTATAGCTCATTAATATTTTCATCTCTGCTTAATTTAATACTAGTTATTCTAATTTATAATTATCCTTTGCTTCAGTAACACAATGCTTGCTCTTTAGTCTAAAAGCTTTGCTTCTGCCAGGCACGTTAACATAAGTGCCTTCCATTAGCTAAACCAGCGATTGGAACACTTAGAATTAGCTCTTATTTGGTAACGTGTTGTTGTTCAAACAAGCATATTAGGTGGACTAAGAAAATTAATATTTAATATACAACTGCCTTATGGGAAGTGCATCTAAATTGTGATATTAATAATAAATGTGTTTCCAATAGATGCTTTTTAGTATACGGCCTGTTGAATCATTTATAAGTTGAGTCCCTTCAGCAAGTCTCTTCATATTTAATGCATTAACTGGGTGTATTTGTTGCACTTCTAAAACAAACAAAATAATATAATGTTCAGAAGATATCAGTCAGTATAGGCTGTTAATTCATATGGATGAAAGGCAACTTATATGTAGTATTCGATTTTAGGTGAGATACGCAACTAATTAAGGATAAAGTCTGCTGTTAGGTTAGTCTGGGTTATTGCCCTAGTCACTTTAGCTTTAAACTACCTTACAGTGCACTTCTGAGCAGTATATCACAGAAACACAGCTTCTGTAGGCCTCTGCTTGCATAAGAAATAGAAAGTTGGTATAATCTTTAAACAGGTTTACATATATTCCCTTCACTAATAAAGGAAGACAAAATCATGCCCTACCTAACTCCAATCTATTTTTCACTCAGTTGTTCTTAGGAAGATCACCTGGGAGTCACAGCACCACCCTTAGCTTGTTATATGAGCACATCAAACAAGGTCTGGCAAGCAGGAATCCTGGTTTTCTCTGTTTAAAAACCCCAAATTCTCTTATTAAAAAACCAACAATATGTTTTTCTGATATAGGTATCAGTTGAACATTGTTTTATAGATATATTTACAATTTTAAAGCAACCTAGAAGCCTACGAGTGCCTCAATCACTATAATGAAATAAATGCTAGATAACTATATTTTGGTGCTTGATTTTGATTTGTTTTATCCTAGAAAATCAGAACTTCCCTTGTCCCCTTCACTCAATAGGATGCAGGTCCAACTGTGGCTGCCCACCCTTCCCACTTCGCTGCTTTGTGACACTGAGCAGCCCTGATATGTTTGTGCCTCCATGTTTAGTCTATTTTGATTCTTTTCAAAATTGTGCTCTCTCTCTCAGTGTGCATTCCATACACTGTGCAGGGAAGCACAGCATAATTATATCGCATATTATAATATAGAACTTATATATGAAAAAACATGCATACATTTATATATTTTTATTTTATTTATTACATAAATACATACAAACAAACATACAAACAAACATACATACATTACATAAATACACATACATACAAATATCTTAATATCTACATATATTACCTAAATCAGATACAGATAAAATTACAAAAGAAGAGAAGAGACAGATTTTCCAGCACACCAAGGCAAAGATAAGGAACTATGAAACACATCATGAAGCGTGCTGGAAAGGCAGCTGGCAAGCCTTCAGGGAGGGGTAGACGATGGGGTAGAGGGAGAGCTGTAAGTCCACCTCCTCCCAAACTGAGATGCAGCCTCTTTGCTACAACAAGCAGGCATAAGGCTTCCACTAGACCAGGCAGCAAGGAGAAGGGAGCAGTATCAGTGTCACTGCCTGTGCCTGAGTCTGCATTCCCTCCAAGAGCACCAGCCATAACCTGCCACCACCACCACCATGCCAACAAGCAGCAGCACCAGCATGACAACATCCTCCACCCCATTTCATTTCCCATGCTGAACCTTCCAGTGCCAGAGGAAGAGCTGGAGCTGGAGCTGAGTGCCCTAGCAAGGGAAATTCTGGGGAAGGAGGGGGAATCATATGAGTTTGTGCACCACACCCCTCAAGTTTCCCCTAGAGCCAAGTCTCCTTCCCCAGAAGGCACTTCATAGGAGGCTGAGGTAAAGGTTGCAGATGCTTGCAGTTGATGGTCAGCCCTTCTCCTTAGTTGAGCAGCCAGGGTTCAGGTGGCTCATGGCCCCATCCTACCAAGTGCCCACACATACCACCTTCAGCAGGATGGTGGTGCCCTCCCTGTATGAGGCATGCAGGGAGTACTTGAGGGAGGAGCTGCAACAGGCAAGTTTGCAGGTGGCCTTACATTTCACCTCAGACATCTGGAGCAGCCAGGGTGGAGATCATGCCTACTTCTACCACACAGGGTACTGATGTGACCAGTCAGGACATCATTGTCGGGGCCGAGGGGCTGTGGCCAGCAGCCCGGGCATGTGGGCCGGGGAAGTCGGCACAGCGAACTAGAATTAGGCACTGACGCGTGGAGGTTGATTAAAGATTATTTTACTTACACCGTAGATGGTCACGGTCCAGGCAGGAAAACTTGCTTGGTTACAGTTGTAGACAGAAGAAAAGAAAGAAAACTCGAATGATGAGAGCTCTCTAAACCGATACGAGAGTCCGTGCTGTGACTGTCAACGAGCGCGCAGGGCAGGGGTACGTCAGGGATCATCCGGTGACGGGGAGAGATTCTTGATGGCTGATCAAAACATCATTCAGTCCAAGATATATGTAGAAATCCACGAGATAATCGTGGGCTCCTTGCCGGAATTCTCTCAGATTTCTCCCGGAATTCTCGGAATCGGGGTTCTCAGGATCCTCCTGAGATTCTCGGAGATCTCCGACTTGGGCGGAAACTGCTCAAACCTCTTATACGGCTAGCAAGCCAATTGCTAGCCGCCACGTGGGAATAATTTAGAAACAGCCAATAATGGGACACAAATTTACATGCGAGCGGCGCGAACTCCTTTGCACCAGGGTTTTCTCTCTGCAGCTGAGAATTGCACCGTGCAAAGAAAGCTCCATGTGGTGGGAAATAATTCTGCAGTGCTGAAGTGCACACACAATCATTGGGTAATGACATCCCCCCTTGCTGAAGGCACAGCTGAATTATACCACATGCTCGTCACTCTGGTCTTCGAAAGCTCTCACAACTGGTTGTTGAACTAAACAGGTAAACACAAAATTAGCTAACATAAAAAGTTCGTTCTCCAGGGATCGAATTAAATAATAGCCGGCACATACACATGCACACATAACTATATTCATAACAAAAACTACACGATCAGGGCTTCAGTGGACGTCATGGCGAAGGCGCGCGTCAAGCCCTCGCTTTTGCCGATGATGTTCTCCCTCTGTTTCTCAGGGCTTCTCTCCGCCACGCACTCTGAGTCCTGAACCTGTAAACAAAACTCTCAGAAAATAAGTTAACGTATATCAAAATATTTACAAAACCTGCACACAATAGGGAGGTTAGTTAAATGCACTGCCACTTCCTCAAAACATATAATACAGGTGTTTAAACATGGCTAGAGTGGAGCCAACTCTCTCTTGCATGATCAACTGGATGAAATCGTCGAGGAGCCGTCGTCTAGCTCTTCCAAATAATGAAAACCCAACTCATATGCCAATCGCCATTGGCCTGCGTCTCCCAAAATCCGAAGTTGCCGTTTACTGAGTCCAGAACGCTGTAGGAGGAATGCAAACATGAATCGCTCCTCTGGTGTTCTCTGTGGCAACGGTGGAAGATCAGATTCGCGATGTTTTGCGCCTTGAGCCTTGGTCGGGTGTCGATGTTCCCGATCACTGGATATTCTTGGCTCCATCAGGATATGCAGTCGTGACAAGTGACGCAGAAGATTACTCACGGGTTGGTTCACCATTGGGTTAAGCAGAATCCAGAGGACAATGATGTTCTTTCGTCCATAAACCTCAAGACAACTATCTATGCTGTGGATGGTCACTGGAACGGTTCCAGGGTTTTGTAGATGATGGTGAGGCCATGGTCTTATTTGCTGGAGTGGTGTCAGTCCCAATGTACATGTTCGGGGGTTCCAGGCACAGTATGATACTCCGATGATTGCTAACATAAGATGTTCTGCGCCGGTATGTTTTGGCCGTCCGTTATGCCACGCGTGGGCTTTCTGGCTTATCTGTCCTGCAACAAGCGCTGGAAGTGGAATAGGCCTCTGAGTGTTAAACGTCACCATGTCGATGTCAGTGACATGTCCTCTACTCCACGATGCTTGTCTGACCAAGAAGCTTGCTTCTTCCCGGTTCAGCGGGTCAGACCCAAGTTCCACAGCCAGACGTCCCAACCATACAGCTAGAGTTTCCTGGGGTTGGATTCTTGATTCTCTACACAACTCCTGTAGTTCAGTTCTGGTGCGAGCGTAATAGGCAGTAGCGACTCGACTGGTTGTTGCTACAGGTTGAACTGCTGCTGCGGGAGTCATCGCTG
>NW_005842074.1:347329-351219 GCF_000455745.1 Alligator sinensis
TGCATCAAATCAGTTATGGTACGAAATGTTGCAGTTAACATTCTCCCTTTGTCATACTTCGGGGCCACCCTCTCATCTGCGGTGCGTCCCTCCGTCTCCAGATCTTTGTGGAGCTCAGATAGACGCTCGCAACCCCTCAATTTAGACACCACCATAAAAGGGGCGAACCGGTCAATCGGCACTGGTTCTTCACTCTCCCGAACACATCTTAGGCAACGGGCACACTCCTGGGTGAGGGTCAGGTTTACTGCGCCTGCCGGGTTGACTCTGGTGAGGGACACAGTGTCGAGGGGCCTAAACAGGACCCGTTCATTATTCATTATGCACCCGAATGCCGCGGGGTGAAGATACACTTCCCTCTCTCTTGGGGCTCCGTCTTCAGAAGCTCCCTCTTCTCCCTTCAGCGAAAGGCGTCCACTGATAAACCTTTCACCCGTTCCGCCCACCTGGTGGTAAGCGATATGCGCCTCCAGTTCCACAACGCTTGCTACGTCGCATTTCCCACTTCACCAAGGGCAGTTCTCAACTAATTCTAGTTCTATCGTGCTTTCTCCGTATCCCATCCTCGTCGCCATGTCGGGGCCAAGGGGCTGTGGCCAGCAGCCTGGGCACGTGGGCCGGGGAAAGTCGGCACAGCGAACTAGAATTAGGCACTGACGCGTGGAGGTTGATTAAAGATTATTTTACTTACACCGTAGATGGTCGCAGTGCAGGCAGGAAAACTTGCTTGGTTACAGTTGTAGACAGAAGAAAAGAAGAGAAGAAGAAAAACTCGAACGATGACAGCTCTTTAAACCGATACGAGAGTCCGTGCTGTGACTCTCAACGAGCGCGCAGGGCAGGGGTACGTCAAGGATCATCCGGTGACGGGGAGAGATTCTCGATGGGTGATCAAACCAGCATTCGGTCCGAGATATACGTAGAAATCCACGAGGTAATCGTGGACTCCTTGCCGGAATTCTCTCGGAGTTCTCCCGGAATTCTCGGAATCGGGGTTCTCAGGATCCTCCTGAGATTCTCGGAGATCTCCGACTTGGGCGGAAACTGCTCAAACCTCTTATACGGCTAGCAAGCCAATCGCTAGCCGCCACGTGGGAATAATTTAGAAACAGCCAATAATGGGACACAAATTTACATGCGAGTGGCGTGAACTCCTTTGCACCGGGGTTTTCTCTCTGCAGCTGAGAATTGCACCGTGCAAAGAAAGCTCCATGTGGCGGGAAATAATTCTGCAGTGCCGAAGCGCACACACAATCATTGGGTAATGACAATCATCAGGCTCTCCTTCAAGCCAAGGTGTTGGATGAGTCCTACATGGCAACAGAGGTCATGGGGGCCATGAACCACTTGGTGCTGGGGTGGCTTGTTGGGCTGGGTGAGCTCACTCATGGCTTCATGGTCACCGAAAATGGGGCCAATATGGTCAAGGTGGTCCATGATGCCAACTTTTTAGGCATCCGCTGTGTGGCCCACAAGTTCCACTTCATAGTCAGGAACTCCTTGGAGGGGGACAGGGCTGCCAGTGATGGTGCAAGCACCACCAGCAAGCTCATTTCAAAACGCAGGAAGGTGGCAGGTGGCAGGCTACTTCCACCAGAGCATCAAAGGAGGCAAGATGCTCCAGGACAAACAGGCAGAGCTGAACATCCTGCAGCACAAAATCATGCAGGATGTGGGGACTTGGTGGAACTCCGAATACCTGATGCTCAAGAGGCTGGTGGAACAACAGGAGGCCGTCCATGAGATGGCCTTTCTCAAAGAGATTGGGATCAGTGGCCCCCTTAACAGAACTGAGTAGGATACCATCTCCCAGATCTTGGTGATCCTCAAGCCCTTCTTCGAGGCCACTGAGACCCATAGTGCTGGTGATGCCTTTCTCAGCTAGGTGATCCCTGTAATGAGGGAACTTCAGAGCCAAATGGAGAGCTTCCTGGGGATCAATGTTCCTAGCTGCGGCAAGCTGCTGTCACCAGATGTGCAGGCACTGGTGAGGTATCTGAAGAAAGGAATCAGGAAATGGTTTGATCCCTTGCAGTCCAGTACAGTCCATGTGCTGGCCACCATGTGTGACCTGAGGGTGAAGGGGAACGTATGCAGCAGCCAAACCCTGAATCAGTGGTGCTGGTGAAGAAAGTCATGAAAGCAAAACAGCGCAGATGGGGGGACGTGGAAGAGGGGGATCCACTGTCCCGTGCCAGCACGCCATCCACCAACCAGTCTCCTCCTTCACCACAGTCACTGCCAATGTGAGCCAAGGGCATGGCTTCCATGGCACAGTTCAGAGGTACCAGACCCCACCATCATGCAGGTAGCACTTAGGCCTTCATGAGGCCTATCTCACCAAGGATGTGGAGCTGCTGTTGTGTGACACCTTGGTCTACTGGGCAAGTCACATCCAGATGTGGCCAGATCTGGCCACAGTTGCCCAGGAACACCTGTCCTGTTCACCAGCCAGTGTTCCGAGTGAAAGGGTGTTCAGCATTGCTGGGGATGTTGTGACACCCCACTGCACCTGCTTGGATCCTGGTTTGTTTTTATTGCATTCATGAGGCTAAACCCTCTCTTACAATCTGCACTAGATGCCTGAAAAGTGGCACAGATGTGGGGTTAACAGAAACCTGGACTTAGTGGGGTTAACAGAAACCTGGTGGGACTCTACCCACGACCAGGCAGTACACATTGAGGGCTATAAGGTGTACAGAAAGATAGAGTAGGGAGGAGAGGGGAAGGGGTTGTGTTCTATGTCAAGGAGCGTTATACATTGACCCTTATCAAAATGGAATCGGAGGAGGAGAAAGTAGAAGGATTGTGGGTTAGGATACATGGAGGTCAAGGGGAAAGGGATTTGGCTGTAGGGGTGAGCTACAGACCCCCACACCAAGAGGAAGAACTAGATTTGGAACTCCTGAGGCAGCTGTCAGAGACCATAAAGACTAGGGAAGCGGCAGTCATGAAGGACCTAAACTACCCTGACATCTGCTGGGAGACGCAGACAGCACATTCCCACCATTCACTCAGGTTCCTATCCTGTGTACGGGACCTCCACGTGACGCAGGAGGTACATGGTCCCACTAGGGGGAATGCCTTACTGGATCTGGTATTGGCAACAGGGGATGACATGGTAGGGGACCTACAGATCAATGGTCACCTTGGGGACAGTGACCACTAAATAATAGAATTCACCATAAGGCATAGAGTGGGAAAGGTAACTAGTAGGGTGGAAATGCTAGATTTTAGGAAGGCTGACTTCAGCGAGCTCAGGTGTTTAGTCAATGATGCACTGCAGAGTAAGAGATTTGGTGAGATGGGAGCCCAGGAAGGGTGGCTGTGCCTTAAGGAAGCGATCCTTTGAGCACAGAGGGAGATGATCCTGATGCGGGGGAAAAGGGGGAAAGGGGCCAAGAGGCTTCCTTGGCTGACCACAAATCCAGAGCAGTCTAAGGGCAAAAGGGGGGCATATAAGTAGTGGAAACAGGGAGAAATTACTAAAGAGGCGTATGCCTCCTCAGCTCGCAGTTGTAGGGAGGCAGTTAGAAAGGCCAGAGCTACCATGGAGCTGAGGATGGCATCCCAAGTTAAGGATAACAAAAAATTGTTTTTCAGATATATAGGGAGTAAAAGGCCCAGGGTGGTATAGGACCACTATCGAATGGGCAAAAGCAATTGGTGACAAACAGGGGGGACAAGGCTGAACTCCTCAATGAGTTCTTTGCCTCAGTGTTCCTAAACAAGGGGCAAGACAAGTCTCACAATGGGCTTATAGAGAGGCAACAGCAGGGTGCCAGACTACCAAGCATTGACCCTGAGATATTGCAGTCACTTGGAAGGACTGGATGCATTTAAGTCGGCAGGCCCAGATGAGCTCCATCCGAGGGTACTGAAGGCACTGG